>NC_133664.1:111422175-111574030 GCF_037893015.1 Macrotis lagotis
AGGGGAGAAGGGGGTGGAAGAAAAGTGTGTAACGTATAAATATGCAAGTGAATGAATATTGAAAAACTCATATCATATAATTGGAAAAATAAAATATAAATTAAAAATCATGGTACTAATGAGATATTAGGGCTTTTTTACTCTTGATTTTACATCATGTCCTTGACTATCCTGCCAACTCTGGTAGCTCTGGAAACTTCAGTCATAAAGGTTGGAGGAATGAATGATCTTTAGCCTTAAAAAGATTTGAAGGGAGATGTGATTCCCATCTTTAAATATTTGAAGGGTTGCCATGTGAGGAGATTAAGTGTATTTTACTTGGCTCCAGAGAGAAGAACTAGGACCAAAGGATAAGATCAGGTTTAATATCAATTGAATGGGCTGACCCAAGTACTCAATACCCTTTACTGAAATCATTCAAGTTAGGTAATACCATCATATTTTGAGTCTGCTTGAAAGGGGGATCCATAAGACCAAAGTGCTCCAGGTTAAACTTTGAAGTCCTCTTTAAATCTATGCCTGTTAATCTAGATTTGTGCCACTGATCAAAAGAGGAACCATATGAAAGTGAAGATAATTATAATAGCTGACATTTGTTTTGAGCTTTAGGATTTTCAAAATTCTTTGTATTAGTGGGAGACAGCACATTACAATAAATTTCAAATTTAAGTTCTTCCTCTGACACATTCTGGCTTTGTGACCTGTGTAGGTCATTTAACCTCTAAAAGCTTTAGGCAGCTCTCCATGACTATCAATTGTAGAGAAAGTATTCATTTGTACTGTTAGATGGAGCTTCCTCTTCTAGGCCTTCTCTATATCAATGAAATCACAGCTATAGTCCCTATTTCTTTTATATAGATGATCTCATTGGAACCTCAGAATAATTGTGTGAGGGAGATATTCTAATCATCACAGGTTTTTAGATGAGGAAACAGACCTGGATTAAGTGACTTGCCTAGTGCCACTGAGAAAGAATTCAAACCCATATCTTCCTGACTTCCAACCTAGTGTTCTGTCTGTAGCACCATGCACCTCTCCCTACTACTTGAGAAGGTTGTCCAAGAGCATTCCTTATCAGTGGTGTGACATTGGTAACATCTGTATACATGAAATAAAGGATATTGCCTATTCTCAGGGATCCTGGTCATGTTTTTTTTTTTTTTTTGAGCTCTTAGAAGTGGCTTCTAGGAACTGTGCTGGGGCAGATTTCTGTTCTATTTGAAGAAAACTCTCAACCACCTGCAGTTTCTGAAAATAAACAAGTTCCAAAGCCTGCCTGGTACAGTGCATTTTTTTCCCTTCTCTGGGATCTGAACACTAAGGCAGTACCATGTGCACAGATCCTGGGGTGTTTGTGAGGGAGAGAACTAGTTCCCAGTGTACACTGCCTTTGAAAGCTAGTTAGTGGCTTACTGCCAATCTCTGTGTTTAGTCCTGGCAGTTGGATACCACGGAGCACCAACATTGGACCCAGGCCCCAGAACATACCAAAACAAGACCCATGTGTGAACTCTCATTCTGTCAGCCTTGAATGCCAATTGTCCAGCATGGCAGACTGATGATCAACACGCCCAGATGGCAGCTTTGCTAGGCTTGGGTGCTAATTGTCAGAGGTAACATCGTGTGTCTGTGTGTGTGTGTGTGTGTGTGTGTGTGTGTGTGTGTGTGTGTGTGTGTGTATGCAGTGAAGTCCAGGAGGCAAAGCCAGTTTTCTGAGTTGTTTGGGTGCCAGCACAGAACTGTACCTCTGAGAACTGCCAAAGCCTTCTACTGCCAGTGGACTCTTCCCACTGATGGGAGTCATCAGGGAAATTAATGAATCTAGTCAATGACTTGGGGAAATAACCTTTAAAAACCAATAACAAACAGTCTGCAAAAGACCAAGTGGCACAACTTCAGTCCCAACCTCTGACTGCTTGGTTGGTGACAAAGAGTGAAGAGGAGGGGATGGCTTGTTCATATGAGCAGAAGCAAATGTGCTTCCCACATGAGTCCAGGAAAAAAATAGAACAGAATGGATTGGGGAGAAGGTACAGCTTTGGTGCTACTGTTTCATGATGGTAAAGATAGACTTTAAGCTTTTTTGGGAGGCATATAGCAAGTAAGGGTTTGAATCCAAATTTGAACTCTGGTCTTCCTGACTCCAGGGCCATTGTTCTATCTTTTATGTCACCTAACTGCCCCAGAATATAAGCTTCTTATTTTTTTGAATTTAATTTTTTACCTCAATTATTTATAAGATAATTTACAATATTCATTTTTGATTATGATTTTTAGTACCACATTTTTCTCTCTCTCTCCCTCCCTTTCCTCCCCCCCATCCCAAGACAGCAAATGATCTAATATAGGTTATACATATACACTCAGGTTAAATGTATTTACATATTTGTCATGTTGTAAAAGAAGAATCAGAACAAAATGAGAAAAAATACGAGAAAGAAAAAGCAAAAGACAAACAAAAATAGTATACTTTGGTCTACACTCAGTCTCTATATTTCTTTCTCTAGATGTGGATGACATTTTCCATAAGTCTCTTTGGAATTGTCTTTGTCCACTGCATTGTTGAGAAGAGCTAAGTCTATCATAGTTTTTCTGTTTCTGCTCACTTCACTCAGCATCAGTTCATGTAAGTCTTTCCAGGTTTTTCTGAACTCTTCCTGCTTATAGTTTCTTCCAGAAAATAGTACTCTATCACATTCATATACCACAGCTTTTTCATCCTTTCCCCAATTGATGGGCATCTCTTCAGTTTCCAATTCTTTGCTACTACAAAACGAGCTGTCATAAATATTTTTATACAGAATATAAATTTCTTGAAATTAATGATTTTTTAAAAAATTGTACACCTTGCTCTTAAGGCATGACATTTAATAAATGCTTAATAAGTGCATGTTGATTTTTATTGATTCATCTGGGATCTCAGACATTGCATTCTAATCTAGCACCAGTTCTTTTTTTTTGACTGGCCCTAGGTCAGGAAGGAAAGAAAGGAGAAAAGTATTATGGTTTGGGGGTTTTTTTCATCCTGGAATTTTTTTTTCTAGTAGATCAGCTTTAGAATGAAATTGTATAATGTGTCTGTAGCTCTTTATGTACACTAGAGAAGGATATATGATGAGTTAATATTGCTGTAGAGAGACAGTATGATGTCATGGCTAGAGGGCTGATCTCAAATACTCAGAAAGATTTGGGATCATGTTCTGTCTCTGACAACATAAATGAGACACTCACTTAGATATTGTGTGCCCAGAAAACCCTCTGAAAATGGAGATTATTATCCTTTTTTTTGTGGGGATTTTAGATTTGTCAATCCAATTAACCTATGGACTCCTCAGAATTATGTTATTAAATACATAAAATAAAAAATATATAATTATAAATGAATACAGTTAAAAAATTAAAATAATTTTAAAAATTCATGGCCCTCAAGTTAAGAACCCTAGATCTAAGACTTTATAATAAACGTACTATCACTCTATTACTGGTGTAAGTTTTCTACAATGGGAGCTAATTTTCTATTTCATGTTATATATCAGATAATTTGTCAAAAAGGTATTAAATTACATATTATTTATAGATAATATATTTATTATAGAATGTAATTCCAGATATACATATACTTCTTCACTGTCATCAGTGCCTCTCAAACTGTGAAGGTCATTTTGATCATAATGAACTAGAAAAATGGTTGCTTGGGTTTGTCACCTTTCACATTAGCTTCCCTTGGTCTCAATTTCCTCACTGTAAAATGAGGGAGTTGGATTAGATGGTCGTAAAGTTCCTTCCAGCTTCAGTTGTATAATCCTATGAAAATTTGCATGTGGGCAGGCATTAGTATTCAGGGAGAATTAAGAAAAGCCTGCAACTTAGGGTATTTGTGCATGTCTTTTTGTGAAAATCTCTTGTATTTGCATCAGTGTGCATATCTGCAGAATACCTCACTTAGCTGATTCTCAGCTATCAGTCTCAACCTACTGGAACAGCTGTGAATCCAGAAGTTTGCAAAAAGATTTGAGACCAACAGTGACAGAAATAAAAGAGAACTAAGACATTACCCAGGGCACCGCATTAAAGGAATGTGCTCATTGGCTATCTGTGACTGTGAAAAACCTTCCACTGCTCCCAAATTTAATGACTAGCAATTATATGCAACTTTAAGATTTGAAAAATACTTTATATGTTAACTTATTGAAAAAAGTGACTAAGGAAATAAAGAGATGAGACAAAAAGGAAAAAAATAGAATGTGAAGCAGAGACAATAGATGGTCAAAGCAGTTGGTTGTAGAAGCAGTGATAGATAAAATATGGAGCCAATCTGTTGACATGGACAAAAGTGACATAAGAGTACAAATGTGATCCTGAGAGAGAGAAGACCACTGAAAGGTCAATTAGATCAGCACTACATGTGGCATTAAATGTATGGGTAAGTTAATAGTTAACATTTACATAGTACTTACAAAGTACTTCATAAATATTATCTCATTTGCTTTTTACAATAGTGCTAAGAAATAGATGTTATTATGATCTCCATTTTACAGATAAGGAAACTGAGCCATTCAGAGGTTAAATAATGGTTCAGGGTCACACATAATAAGTATCTAAGGCTAGATTTGGACCAGTGTCTTACTAACTCAGGTCTAGTACTCTATTACGTTACCAATATGCCTTGGAAACACTCATTCTCTAAAGGACATCACTTTATTTTATGAGAGCCAATCTATTGAACAGCAGCGTGTGGGAAGGCAAACTAAGCTATATTCTCTTCATTAGCAATGACATGATAAAAGTATAACATCCAATATGATACAACAGTGAATGAATGGGGGCATTTCTCATGAAGCTACCATCACATCACAAAACCTAAGGAGGTCTATGTATTTCTTTGAATCTGCCCTTACATTGTAGATATATTTCTATCAAGTGGAAGTAGTTTGCTATGATCACATGTCCCAACACTGTCACAACATACTTTTTAATTGATTCAATTCTAACAAAGCAACCTTAATTTACATGCCCATCTTTGGAATATATCCTAAATTTTCAATAGGACCATTCTGTTAACCAGTCCTATTGCTATCTAAGCCAGGCTTTTTCCATTCAGCTCAGATAGGCTACTTCCTAGACTTTCAGAGGGAAGGCTTTAGTTTATTTTTCCTAGTACTCCCATTTAACTTATAAAGTTCTTGCCTCCCCTTTTCACTCTGTGATGCTATCTTTCTCTCTAAAGAAAGGTTCTGAATGCTCAACCCCACTTTTTGTGAAGTATAAAATCCCATATTTCTTAGACCATTCATAACAAAGTTTTTGCACATATCTTATTTTTTTCCTCTCAAAGAAGTGGACTTCATAATTGATACCTAATGCTGAGGTTACTTAGTCATCTCATGGTGTGGAAGGCACTTGGCAAACTATGTAAATTGTATATAAATGTGAGCCATTATTTTTATTTTCTGAGGCTGTCTCTAGCATTGGCTTCATTTATAAATTGTCTCAGAAAGTGTTCTTCAAAGTATCACAAGATTAGTGCTGTAATATACCTTAGGGATCATGTATCCCTGCCTTTCTGTTTTCCTTATGAGAAGACTGAGATAAATGAAATTAATAACTTGCCTAAAATCATACAGATCATAAGTGGAAGAATTGGAAGAAGAAAAATTCAAACTCTGTTCTTCCAGTTTTCTGGTTAGTACTTTTTCTTTTACAAGCCCTATGTCAAGGACCCCTCAGAACATAATATAACATTCCATTTGGATAGTCTATCAAATAGGTATCATTATGGTTGCAGAGAGGCAAGCCAAGCCATGCTGCAGTTCAGGAATGTAGTCTGTACACAAGCAACCAAATGTCTAAATATGGAAAATTGGGGAAAATAATATAGACAGTCTTAAGATAAAAGTCTCATATTTTAAATATATAGAAAATTTTGTCAAATTTATAAAAACATAATACATTCTCCAATTGATAAATGTTCAAAAAATATGAACAGGCAGCTTTGGGATGAAGAAAACAAATCTATATGTAGTTATATGAAAAATAAATCATTAATGATTAGAGAAATTCAAATTAAAACAACATTGAGATATCATCTCACACTTATCAGATTGACCAAAATGATAGAAAGGGAAAATGAAACATGTTGTAGGAGATATGGAAAAATTGGAATACTAATACACTGTTAATGAAACTGAACTGATCGACTTATTTTTAGAGAGCAACCTATAATTATGCCCAAAGAATTATTAAAATTATGTTATGCCTTTTGACCCAGCTAATAATACCACTATTAGGTTTTTTCTGCCAAGGTGATCAAGTTAAAAAGGAAAAACAATATATAAGTTCTAAAATATTTATAGTATCTCTCATTATGGTGGCAAAGAATTGGAAATTTAGGGGATATCATTCACTGGGGCATGACTAAATAAATTGTGGTGTATGATTGGGATGAAATACCACTGTGTTCTTAGAAATAATGAGCATTTCTGTTTTATGAAAACAAGGAAAGACTTGCATGAAATAATGAAGAGTGAAGTGAGCAGAACTGAGAGAACATTGGGTATAGTAGCAATCATATTTTTTCAAAGAATAACTATGAATGATTAAACTATTCTTTTTTTTAAAGGTTTTTGCAAGTCAAATGGGGTTAAGTGGCTTGCCCAAGGCCACACAGCTAGGTAATTGTTAGGTGTCTGAGAGTGGATTTGAACCCAGGTACTCCTGATTCCAGGGCTGGTGCTTTATCCACTACACCACCTAGCCACCCCTAAAGTATCCTTTTTTTTTTAATTTATTTTTTATTCTCATTTTGTACAAATGCTTTTTTTTACATTAATGAAATATACTTGTTTACAAGTAAACAAAATACCCCTCCCCCCATGAATATAGATAGACTTGCTTGGGCAAAATGGAAAGGGGAGAGAAAAAAAATTAAAATTAAAAAAATAATAGTAATAATTGTAGGTATGGCCAGGTGGCGCAATGGACGAAGCACCAGCCCTAGAGCCACGAACACCTGAGTCCATATCCAGCCTCGTAAACGCAATAATCACCCAGCCATGTGACATGCAAGCCACCCGATCCCCACTGCCCTGCAAAAACCAAAAAGAAGAAAAAAAAAAGACCCAAAATAAAATAAAATAGTAATAGTAGTAGGGGTGGCTGGGTGGCAGACAGAGCATTGGCCCTTGAGCCAGGAGCACCTGGGGCCGAATCCGGCCCCAGACACCCAAAGATCACCCTGCTATGTGGCCCCAGGCATGCCACCCAGCTCCACTTACCCTGCACCCTCCCCCAAATAATAATAACAAAAAATGTGCTTCAGTCTTTGTTCCCACACCATCAACTCTGTCGTGGGTGGATCACATTCTTTATGATAAGTTCATCACAAAAGTTACTTCCATATTTTTCCAACGTTGCCATTGCTGATCGCAACTCCCTCCTTTCTTATTTCTCCACTACCATGTACTATATTTTCTCTCTCCTTTCACTCTGACTCTGCTGTAGGGTCGCTGAGTGGTGCAGCAGACAGATCCCTGGTCCTGGGGCCAAGAAGCCCTGAGCCCCCATACCACCCCTTAGGCCCAGAATTCACCTGGCCCCATGGTCCTGGGCAGGCCATCCAATCCCAGCCCCTTGAAAGAAGTATAAAAGAAAATGTGTTATATCTGACCACTCTCCCCCCATGGTCCATCCTCTCCTCCTTTATTCACATCCCCACCCCTTCCCCCTGCTCCCCCCCTCCTTCCTCCAGTTGTCTATACCCCATTGAGTATATTTGCTGTTTCCTCTCCTAGCCATCTCTGATGAGAGCAAAGGTTCCCTCATTCCCCCTTGCCTCCCCCTTTCCATATCATTGCAATAGCTCGTTGTAGTAAAAAAAATCTTATTATGTGAAATATCTTGGACTATTCCCCCTCTCCTTTTTCTTTCTCCCATTCCATTTCCCTTTTTTTCCTATTGACTCCATTTTTACACCATATTTTATCTACGAATTCAGCTTTCTCCTGTGCTTCAACTATAAAAGCTCCCTCTACCTGCTCTATTAACTGAGAAGGTTCATATGAGTATTATCAGTGTCATTTTTCTATGCAGGAATACATGCAGTTCATCCTCATTAAGTCCCTCATATTTCCCCCCCTCTCCTCCAATCTCCATGCTTCACCTGAGTCCTGTATCTGAAGATCAAACCTTCTGTTCAGCTCTGGCCATTCCAAAAGGAACCTTTGAAATTCCCCTGGTTCATTGAAAGTCCATCTTTTTCCCTGGAAGAGGACATTCAGCCTTGCTGGGTAGTTCATTCTTGGCTGCATTCTAAGCTCTTTTGCCTTCCGGTATATTGTATTCCAAGCCCTATGAGCTTCCAATGTAGCTGCTGCTAAGTCCTGTGTGATCCTGACTGCAGCTCCACAATATTTGAACTGTGTCCTTCTAGCTGCTTGTAATATTTTCTCTTTGACTTGGGAGTTCTGGAACTTGGCTATAATATTCCTGGGGGTTGGTTTTTTGGGATATCTTTCTTGGGGGGGATCGGTGGATTCTCTCCATTTCTATTTTGCCCTCTCCTTCTAGAATATCAGGGCAATTTTCCTGTAATAATTCTTTGAAAATGATGCCAAGGCTCTTTTCCTGATCATGACTTTCAGATATTCCAATAATTTTTAAATTATCTTTCCTAAGTCTGTTTTCCACATCAGTTGTTTTTTCAATGAGATATTTCACATTTTCTTCTAATTTTTCCATTGTTTTGGTTTTGAAATATTGATTCCTGATTTCTGGTAAATTCATCAATCTCCCTGAATTCTATTCTTTGTCTGAAGGATTTGTTCTCCTCAGAGAGTTTTCTTATCTCTTTTTCCATCTGGCCAATTTTGCTTTTTAAAGCATTCTTCTCCTCAATAACTTTTTGAACTGTTTTATCCATTTGACCTAAGCTGTTTTTTAGCATGCTATTTTCTTCAGCATTTTTTTGGATTTCCTTGACTAAGCTGCTGACTTCATTTTCATGTTTTTCCTGCATCTCTCTCCTTTCTTTTCCCAGTTTTTCTTCCAACTCCTTCATTTCATTTTCAAAGTCTTTTTTGAGCTCTATCATAGCCTGAGCCCAATTTCTGTTTTTTCTTGGAGTCTTTAGATGCAGGAGTTTGTGCTTCCTCATCTTCAGACTGAGTATTTTGATCCTTCTTGGGCTCATTTGCAAAATATTTCTCAATGGTCTTCCTCTTGTTTCTTTGCTTGTTCATTTTCCCAGCCTAAGCCTGTTTTTTGGGGTGCTTCCTGAGCTTTTGGGATACTCCCACAAGAGTCTCAGTGTGTGAGGTTCTGTCCTCTCTCCTGGTCTGTGAATGACCATAAGCACCCCCCTCTGCCTCAGGGCCAAGGTTGGGGGGTCCTGTTGTTCTATGGGGGGGCCTAGACTGGGATCAGGGTCTGAATGTGTTCAGAGCCCCAGAGTCCTGTTCCAGGGGCAGAGGACAGAGCTGGGCAGTCTCTCTCTCTCTCTCTCTTCACTCCCCTCCCTCAGCTCAATGGGCTCATGCCCTGGGCCTCCTGCTTACCTGCTCCACCTGCTTCTTTTTCCTGGTCTAGGCTGCTGAAAGACCAAGCTACTCCCTGTGTGCCCTGGGGGCTGGGCTCCAAGTGCTCGCTCTGGCAGAGGTCCCCCACTGTTCCCCCACTTTGTGCTCAGTGCTCCCCTGGGATGCAGCTCAGGAGACTCCCCCGCTGCTGTGAGCTGTGGCTCCCAGCTCCCTGGGGCTGCCTCCGGGAGGCTGAAGTTCTATGGCTCTGGCCGGCCACCCCTCTGGCAGGCCGCCCCTCCGGCCCCGGGGAGCAGAGCCTTTCTGCTCTTTTCCAGGTTACCTTGAGTAGGAGAACTGCCTCACTGGGTCCCTTTGTGGGTTCTGTCTCTCGAAAGTTTAGTTAGAGTCCTTAGCTTATGAATTTTATCAGAGAGCTCCTAAGACTCGATCCCTTCATGTTGCCATCTTGGCTCCGCCCCGATGCAGCCTAAAGTATTCTTAATAACTATTCAAATTAACTTCAAAGGATTTATGAAGGATGATGCTATCCACCTCCTGAGGAAGAACTGATAACACTATATGTAGTATAGCTTTATATATGTATATATATATATATATATATATATATATATATATGTATGTATGTATATAAAAGTACATACCCATGTGTTTGTATTAAGTGATAGTCTTCTCTAGTGCAGGATGGGGAAGGCAGGAAGGAGACAGATTGAAATCTAAAATGTAACAAAAAATAAATGAAATTAAATTGAAAAAAAGTTGGAAATCTTTAGTGAGGTGGTTCTCAGAATGTGGTCCAAGACCATCTGGGGGTCCCCAAGACCCTTTCAAGGAGTTCAAAAGGTGAAAGTTATTTTTATAATAACACTAAGATGTTATTTGCCTATTAAAGAACTCCTCCCTTTTCTAATTTTCTTTATATACTTCAACTAAAGCAGCATATTACCACAGATTGAATGCAGAAGAAAGGAGAATCCAGTTGTCATCTGTTGAATCAATCATTAAAGAGATTTGCAGAAATGTGCAAATAGTACTGTTCTTACTAAAAATCTTTTGTTTTGGAAAGAATAATCGTTTTCATTAAAATTTCATTAATATTAACATATATGAGTTTATTATTGCAATTTTTAAATGAATTAATAAATGTTTTAAAAACTTATTTTAAATTTCTAAAATGGTAAATATAAATGAGCAGAACTCATATAAATAAAATTTCCTTGAGGTACTCAATAATTTTTAAGAGTTTAATCCTGGGGCAGCTAGGTGACAGTGGATGGAGCACCAGCCCTGGAGTCAGGAGTACCTGAGTTCAAATCTGACCTCAGACACTTAATAATTACCTAGCTGTGTGGCCTTGGGAAAGCCACTTAGCCCCATAGCCTTGCAAAAAAAAAGAGTTTAATCCTGAGATAAAAAAAAGTTTGAGAACAATTATTCTAGTCAAAGACAAAGCAGAAAAATACAAACAAATTAGTGACCAATATATGATTTATAAAGGTTTAAAAGGAAATTGAAAAAATAATCATCATGACATGAGTTCATTCATAGTATGGGGAGCTTATAACATTATCTTCAGTGCTAAACTGGTATTCACCACATCATGTAAGTGACTAAATAATACCATTTGGACCCTCTTCTATATTAGTGATTTCCAATGAAAAATTAATATGTTCCTATATGTATGACCCATTACTAAATAATAATAATGATAAAAATAATAATAAAGATTTTAAAGAGAAATGTAATAGACTGAGCTTTTGGTATTATCATTCCAGAGTGATATAAACAAGACAGATATAGCTAAAAACAACCAGTGTGTCTTGACACTGCAGATAAATATGATTTTTTTAGGACACAATTCAATTTTAAGCATAGTCTATCCATGAACAATTTTATTGACAATGAAAATGATCTATTTTTGAGGTATCTTCTTACTTCTTCCCAACAAATGGCACCAATTAAGTTTAAAGGGAATGAGGACTGCTTAATGATTCTTCATGTGTTAAGGCAGCTAACTCCCAGGAGATAAAATGCTTGGAAATTGTAATTATTTTAGAAAAAAATACTACACACATTCAAAATGCTATATTTTGTCTATTCTTTGAATGTTACCAGAGATTGTATACTTAGAAAGTTTGTAGAAAACACAAAGATGGGAGGGATAGCTTATAAATGAGTGACAGGATTAAAAAGTGCTTCAACAGAATTGATCATTCTGATGAATTGAATAAGATGACCTTTATTGAACATTAATGTAAAAGTCTTACACTGAGTTAAAAAAAATCAACTTCACTATGACAAGATTAGATGCTTAAGTCAATTCAGTCATGTTTAACTTCTTGGCAAAGACATTGGAGTGGTTTGACATTTCCTTTTCCAACTCATTTTAAGATGAGGAAACTGAAGCAAACAGGTTTAAGTGAGTTGCTCAGGGTTCCACACAGCTAATATATATCTGAGGCCAAATTTGAACTCAACGTCTTCAAGATTCCAATCCTAGTGCATTATCTACTGTACCGGAGGGTTTATTAGTGTTGACTATGATACAACAGCCAAGAAAGTTAATGTAATCTTAGACTTTATTAAGAGAAGTATAAAGCCTAAATAAGTGATTTTAATTCTTTTGTACTCTGCTCTTGTCAGAATACATATGGAGTATTGTGCTCAGTTCTGTGTACCGTATTGGAGGAGGCAGCTAGATGGCACATTGACCTAAAGTCAGAAAAACCTGAATTCAAATCAAGCCTTGTGTACTTAGTCCCTGTGTAAGTGGCAAGTCACTTAACCTCTTTTTGTCTTAGTTTCCTCATCTATAAAATGGGGAAAATAAATAGCACTGCCTCCCAGTACTGTTAGGAAAAATGAGATTGTATTATAAGACATTTTGAAAAACTTAAGGCCATATTAATGCTAGCAATTTCTAGTAGGAAGGACACCAATATGCCTAGGAGAGAGTAATGAGAATGGTGAAAATCTTTGAGTTTATGTCATATCAAAATCAAGTTGAAGGAAATGGTATTGTTTAGCTACATCTTATCATGTAAGACATACATGATAACTGGTTTTAAGTATGTGAGGAGTTAGTATAAAACTGGTAAAAATGAATGGAAAAGATTACCAGGTGGTACCAGTTGTAAAGACCATAGAGGTTCCATGAATATGAATTCACACAACTCCTAAACCAGAGGTGGAAGGTGCAACAAAGTAAGGAAGTTGGGCATAATGTGGGCTAGATTTCCTAGGGCAGTTTAGAGTTCCTTAAGAAAGTGGCAAAGTTAAGAAAAGACGGACAGTTGCAGTAGCTGCAACTGGGCTGAATCATCACCCACAGAAAGAAAGGGAAAAATCTTTAGAGGGGAATTTAACATGTTGTCTGTGTAAGGGGGGGGAGATTAGGGCAGTATCAGTGGGGGAACTAAGGAGTGGTTCACACGTGGAGTAAGGCAATGGCAAATGCACATGTCTGAAGGGTTTAACTGAACTTCAGGATCATAATTTTAATTAGTGTCCATGTGTCCTTGTGAATTTATGTACCTCAGCATCCCTTTTAGATGAGATAACTTGGAAGTGCCAGTGTTAAAATACCCTTTTGGTAAGATAGTTTTAAGATGACAATCCAGGAATACATGGGATGGGAGTCCGCAAGAGATACATACCAGGAGGCAAGATATATATGACTGATATCAGATAGCTTGGTGCATTCTTAGAGCAGGACCAGCCCCAAAAGGAAACAGATGAACTATTTTTCATGTAGTATAAGAACAGCATAAGTATTTGTTGGCATAATACTTTTCTTTGTCCAGTATTTCCTCTGCTACATTATAATATTTCTCATTGTCTAGTGTTCCCCTGCTATAAGCATTGAAACAAATTAAACTCGCTCTACTTGACCCTAGAGGGCAGAACTAGGAACATAGAGTAGAAGTTGCAAAGAGACAAATTTAGGCTACAATAAGGAAAATCTAACAATTAGATTCATTCTCACATGAAATGACTTCCTCTGGGGAAATTAGGAGCTGTCCTTTGCTGAAGATACTCAAGTGAAGTGGGAGACGACCTTTTTAAGTTAAGGTCTTTTTCCAGGTTTTAGTATGTCTGAGGCAAATGCCTATTCAGTGATTAAAGCTAGGTAAGAAATGAGGCAAAAAAAAAGTCAGTCTAGGAGGAAAAGATCCTTAGGGTCTCTGGCCAAAACAGAAATAATTTCTAATTGCACTTACTCTGAGCTATCAAAACCCAAACATTGACCCAGGGAGGCTTGGACTGGACCTATTGTTCAATCAGTGAGTGTTAGAGTGATTTAGGTTTTAGGCAGGGTCCTTAAAAAAGAAATCTAGTCTGTAAATCCCAAGATATCTTCTAAAGATTTCATAGATCAAAATTTATAACTCTTTGGGCAGAGCCCAGTCAGGTAAGGAAGGGTATAATTTCCTTTGTGGACAGAGGGAGAGAAGGGAGAAGGGAAATTGATGTCTTTGTATAACCCTATCTCACATAAATTCAATTCACCTACAAGTAATATCATCATCTTCCTGGTGTAATGGTCCTCTTTGAGGACAAAGGACAGACAAACAACAACAAATAAAAACTTCAAGTGAAGTAAGCTTCACTGCTCTTTGCTGTATATGTTATTGAGGGGAGTAGGGGTCAACAGCCAGGTGGTACAGTGGCTAGAGCAGCAGCTCTGGAGACAGGAGGACTTGAGTTCAAATTTGACCTTAGATACTTAGCTGCATGACACTGGGCAAGTCAATTAACCCTGAATGCTTCACATCCAGGGCCATCTACAGGTATCCTGATTTTCTTTTCTTTCTTTTTTTTTTTTTTAGGTTTTTTTGCAAGGCAAATGGGGTTAAGTGGCTTGCCCAAGACCACACAGCTAGGTAATTATTAAGTGTCTGAGACCGGATTTGAACCCAGGTACTCGTGACTCCAGGGCTGGTGCTTTATCCACTGCGCCACCTAGCCGCCCCAGGCATCCTGATTTTCATATCTGATCACTGGACTCAGATGACTTCAAAGGAGAAAGTGAGACTTGTGACTTAGCAGGACACCTCCTAACTCAGATTCCATTCAAGCACTTGTCATGGCATCAATTCCCTGATGGTCTTTTTCCAGAACAAAGGCCAAAACATCATCATCATCATTATCATCCTGTTGAAGGGACTATTGTTTATTTATGTTTAGAACTACATGAATTTTGAGGATCCATATCATGCTGAGATTTGCCTTTTGTTTACCAAACATCTATTAACTCCAACATGAATATTATAATAGCAATTAGAAAGACTAATCTGATGCTGATGATGTGTAGGATGGATTAGAGAAGCAGAGAGACTAAATGTAGGGACACTTGTTAGGAGGGTATAGGGAATTTGCTTTCCATTTTTAAGACCTTTGTGTTTTGAACCACTCACTAGGTTCCTATCTATCTCTTGTGAGGAAGATGTCTCTAACTCTTAGTTTATTGAGCAAAAATGATTGACATGTCTTGAGCATAAAAGTCTTTTTAAAATTTAGGTTATCAGATTGACTCACTTTCTCTGTTTTCTGTAATAACTCATCATTCAGGTGTCTCTAAGGTAATGATGCTCCAGAATTCTATCACTACCATTGTGTAATACTCAAATATACCAAATGCATAGTTAAAAGGGCACTAATAGCCCTAGAACTGAATGGGAGCTCAGAGGTCATTTGCTTAAATTTCGTCTTAGAAGAGAAAGATTCAGGGGGGTCCTGGAGTCAGGAGTACCTGAGTTCAAATCCGGCCTCAGACACTTAATAATTACCTAGGTGTAGCCTTGGGCAAGCCACTTAACCCCATTGCTTTGCAAAAAAAAAAAAACTATGAAAAAAAAAAGAAGACTCTTCTCTCCTAGTGCTCACCTGGAACTCCTGATATTTTCTTTCTTGAAATTGCTGTGGTTTGTTGAAATTATTCCTATATATAATGGATTTTAAAATTTTTATTACTTTCCTTTTTTTGGTTTTTGGTCCAGCCATGGTTTACAAATATCCTTCTGGATATTTTTCACAAATTTTTTTGACCAAGGAGTCAAAGGAAGGAGAGGAGGGCAGGATGATAGGAGTAGTAATCTTGCATTTGGGAATCTCTGGGGTTATAATATGTCATCCAAGAGAATGGTCCTGGGTCAATAGACATTCAGAGTATTATAGATGGAGAAGATGACATTTTAGAGAGAGGAGAATATAGAGGCACAAAAACATCATTTATCTATGCTCCTAGATAGATAGAACTTTCTTTTATCCAAAGAAAATAGGTGATGTAAGTGACCTATGACTGCTTGTCAGCACTGAGAACACATTGTCAGCTTCAGCTGATTTTATTTTTCATTTTCTCCAATATTAGTTTACAGATCACACCCTAATTTTTCCTCAAAGTTCAAGAACATGCCAGAGGATGTTCAACATCTCCTCTGATGGTATTTTTGATAAAATAAGGGACCCTTGGTTTCATTTGCCCTGGAGTGTAGGAGCTAGAGCAATGTCTCATGTGTACATTGTACTTATCACATTAGAGCTCAAAGTACAGGCAGTCCTGGCATCAAAGACAACCCACTTACTTATGTCTCTGACATAGAAATGATTGAGCCAGTCAGGACCCCCCCCCATCCCTGTCTGAAAATGTTCCTTCTCCTTCTCTGTCATCAATCAGTTATTTAATCAAACAAGCATTTATGGCATGCCTACTCTGTGCCAGTTACTGTGCAATAAGGAATAAAATATAAGGAATGAAAGAGTCTGAAAGAGTCTGCCTTCTTAGGGAACTCAAGATAGAGTGATTAGAATCAGTAAGACAAGTACATAGATATAGAATTAACATGGAGAAAATAAATCCAGTGAATATAAAGAGAATAAATACAAGGCAGTTAGGCAAATAGGGCACTATAAATTAGAGAAATAAATAAAGATTTCATGTAGATGACAGAGCTTGAGTTGAATCTTAAAAGAAGGGAGGCTTTCTCTAAGTGAGTGCATTCCAGATAGGAGGAATGACTGGTGAAAAGGCTTGGTAATAGGAGATGGAGTATTGTGCATGAGGAATAGAGAGAAGAAAGACTATTTGATTAGACTACAAAGTGCAGGAGGGCAAATAATGTACAAAAAGACTGGGAAGATGAATTGGTGACCATTTATGAAGGATTTCAGAATTTATCCTTCAGACAAGAGGAAGCTCCTAGAGTTTATAGATTAGCAGGTGAAATGATTAGATCAGCCCTTCAGGAAGACTTTGGCAGTTATATGGAGGATGTGCAAGAGGCAGGGAGGTCAATTGGGAAGCTTTTATAATAGTCTAGGAGAAAAATGATGAGCTCCTGAATAGAGTAACTATGGAAATAGATAAAAGGGGTTGGATTAAGAGGTTATGATATAGAAAATGGAAGAATTGGTACTTGAATAGATATATGGAGTAGAGAAGAACAGAGTTGAATATAAAGCCAAAGTAGAAGAATAGAAAAAAATTATAGTGCATTTGACAGAACTAGGGAAGCCAAGAAAAATGGGTTTTGGGGAAAATATAATGTCTCTCTTATGGACATACTGAATTTGAGGTGTCTTCTCCAACTGGATCTCCAGTCCTCAGTTTTCATCTCTTGTCTGAGTTTCCTGGTAGTAGAATTGCCTGGGAACATCAGCAAACTTCTACTGACGTCACAGTATAACAGCTACCTCCCTGACTTCCCATTACTTCTAGTGTGGTTGCTCCCTCTTACAATGCAGATCAGTAGCTATGCTGCAATTTGTAGTTTTGTTAAGTTACTTGGGGACATAACTACAACAAAATAAATGCAAGGAACAGCTACACACATCAAATCAAAAGTAAATGTTACAGATTTATAGAAATCAAGCAAGATTAGAATGAAGAAATATGAGAGCTCACCTCCAACTCACCCCTTTATGGAGTTGGGAGGCCACTGATGTTACAGATTGCTCATGCTTTTGGACATTTTCAATGTATTGATCAGTTGTGTTGATTTTTTTTTCCCTCTCTAAAAACTACATTTTTTAAATATGGTATAGAAGTGAGGCTTGAATCATGATCTTTTTTTGACTTAGAGGCCAAGTTCTATAACCACTCTGCCCCTGGTGCCATTCATCTGGTATGTAGTAGGTATCTAATAACTGGTGAGTTTAATTATATGCATACTTAACTTTTAAAAAACAACTTTCTCTAATGCTTGCCATTTCTATTTGGCTTTTGGTGCTAATTTAACACTCTAAGAATAATTTGCAAAGCTAATAATAATTATTATCATAAGTAACATTTACACAGCATTTTTAAGTTTTCCAAGTGCTCTACAATCATGTCATCTGAGCCTCACAATAACTCTGGGAGGGGTTATTATCATTTCCATTTTATCTTATTTTTCAATTATCTTATCTCTATTTTACATATGTAAAAATTGAGGCAGATAAACATAAAGATATTTGCTCTGGGTCACACAGCTAATGTCTAGGATGGAATTTGAACTCAGATCTAGATTCCAAATGCTGTGTACATTATGCTACCTAACTGCCCTGCAAATTATGGGGAACTGTATATAATCTCCTGCTGGTTTTCTTAGTTCTACTAAAACTGTCACTAGAAAGAATAACTTCAGGGTTTCTGTTTAACTCTTCCTCTCTCTAAAAAAGATATTTGCTAATTGCATGCTGTGTTTTCACTGTTAAAGAAATGAGCTTCATTAAAATTTCAAAGAACTTCGGATTGGGAAGAAACCTTAGAAATTACCTATTCTTGTCTATTAGGAATTATCTATTCTGAATGGAACATCTCCAATACCTCCAGCTTTCATGTTTATGTTTGTGTGTGTGTGTGTCTGTGTGTGTGTGTGTGTGTGTGTGTGTGTGTGTGTGTGTGTGTGTGTGTGTCTGGGAGGGGGAAAAAAGTTAAGGGAGGAATGCTATCTACTATTTTCCATTGTAAGATTATTTGTTAGGAAGTCCTCCTCCTTATATTCCACCCCCACTCACCTTAACTGAAACAGGGCTAAGGTAAGACAAGGTAAATGACTTCCTAAAGTACAGGACATGTGGGCAAAATAAGAAATACATTTTTTCTATTACTTTTTATAAATGTGTAAATTTAAATTCGGTTCCCGATAGTCTGTAGTTAGGCATCTGTTTCATGATCTCACCTGCATTAAGTCTCATGATACAATAAAGCTTCAAAGGCTGTGGTAGACCAGTAACATATTTTTCAAGCCTCATGCATAGTGGAAAATTGCCATAATAGGGTTCTACTTAGTGGATCAAACTTAGGTATGTGGGTAATTTGGAGAACTAATTAAAATAATTTGCCTATATTCATGCAGATTATGGTCTCCCTTTGCAAGTAATTTCTAAATGAAAATTTTATGTTCCTAATTTATTTTTTTCCCTTTCTGTTTCCTAGCACATTACTAGAAATCCAGAATCCCAAGGAAGCATTTCAGAAAGAGTAGCTTTGCCTTTTGTAAATAGTAAAACTAAACAGCTCTAATCATGAACAATGTACTTTCCTTATGTCACAAGGGTAACTGAATCTCATCATTTCTGAAAGTCTGAAGGGCTCAATGGAAGCAATATGGTATGTGAATGCAATGCTTCATGGAATCTTGGTGTCTTCCTGATGACAGTTCAAGTGTTCCCCTTAGATTCATAGAGTCTTTAAAATAGAGAATATTGTCCCATTTCTGATACAACTTCCAAGTTGTTGCCTTGCCTTCTGCCAAGTCCCCAGATCTCCCAGCTCAGCTGTGGCTGCTTGGTTTAATTAGTTAGTCTATTAGACATTTATTATGTGCCTACCTAGAGTGTGCCAGGGTGGTTTCAATGAGAGCAAGAGGGATTTGAAGCTGGTAAACACCAAGATATCTTTTTTAGTTTTTTTGCAAGGCAATGGGGTTAAGTGGCTTGCCCGAGACCACACAGCTAGGTCATTATTAAGCGTCTGAGGCGAAATTTGAAATCAGGTACTCCTGACTCCAGAAATGGTGCTCTATCCACTGTGCCACCTAGATGCCCCAACACCAAGATATCTTGCTAGGTTTCAGCAATCAAAATTTAAAGGGTTAAGTGACTTGCCCAGGTTACACAGCTGGTCACAGTTCTGAGGCTGCATTTGAACTCAGGATGCTGAGGAAACAGAATCTTCCTGACTAGTCAGAGGTTCTATCCACTGCACCATCTAACTGAGGGAGATATCCTGGTTTTTATAGATTGACCAACAATAGATCCCAGACCAGCCCTGGTTTGGTCATTGTTTGAGTTTGGAGTGAATCTAAATAACAATTGTGTCTGTTTTGGCTAGACAGCCTGTCCATCTTCCCCTTTCAGATTGATTTTTTTTTTTGGACTAGGTAAAAGTTCATTCTTTGCCTTATTTCTTTCTTACCTTACCTTGCATGGGTATTGCCTCACTCAGACTGAAACCTATTGAAGACCTTGGTTCTCCCAGTTTATCCATGGTCATCTCCAGTTCTCCTGATCCATGTCTTGCCATAGTTCTCAGCAATAACTATACTAGGACTTTGTACATAGTAGGAATGCAGTAAGTAACAGAGGGACTCTCCCCTTCCTCCCTTCCCCCTCCCTCCTTCCCTCCCTTCCTTCCTTCCTTCCTTCCTTCCTTCCTTCCTTCCTTCCTTCCTTCCTTCCTTCCTTCCTTCCTTCCTTCCTTCCTCCCTCCTTTCTTCCTTTCCTCCCTTCCTTCCTTTCCTCCTTCCCTCTCTCCCTCCCTCCTTCTTCCCTCCCTCCTCCTTCCTCCCTTCCCTCCCTCTCTCCTTCCTTCCTTCCTTCCTTCCTTCCTTCCTTCCTTCCTTCCTTCCTTCCTTCCTTCCTTCCTTCCTTCCTTCCTTCCTTCCTTCCTTCCTTCCTTCCAGACTACTGGTATAAAATATTGCATACATTGCTAGATATAGTCACTGGGAAGGGTTGGTTTGTTTTGTTATACTGCTGTTCTTTGTTACTAAGGAGTGTTTTAAGCAGGGGGTAAAAAGGGGGCACCTACTGGAAGTGCTTGTGGAGGAAAAAAATTTTCACTATTACATTTTTTTTTAAGTTTAATCATCTATGAGGATACATGTTGATCTCAATTTCCCTTGCAGTTTTTTCTTTTTATATAAAAGTGTCCTTCTTAATTGTAAATGTATTTTATACTTGATCCTTGACCTCCACTTGGATTGTTTCATTCTTTAGGAGTCTGTGGTTAAAAACAGAATGAATTTAAGAAAGTCAGTGCCTTGGGGTCTGTTTAGTTTTAGTTTTTTGTTAGATCAAATGCTTACTGGAGTCTTATTTTCCACCTTTGAGAAAGGCTGACCCTAAGACCTTCAGTGGCTTCCAAAGCATGGGGTGAAAGGGGTGGTACTAAATTGATACACCTTGACTCAGGGCTTCATTTGCTTTGCTCTCCTTGCAGCTGCTGCTGTTAATGAAACAGCTTTAGGCAGTGAATGCTTTTTTTTGTTGTTGTTGCTTTAAAAAAATTAAATAACTCCCCTTTTCCTCCCCTCTTTAATTGCTTTCTTGGTTTGACTCCTGGTTATGACAAGACTTCTTTATTCCTGAGGCTATAAACAAGTTCCTGTAGTCTTCCTGTCTCAGGGGCTTATTTGTGTGGCCTAGGTGTGAGATTAATTTCTATTATAACTGGCACCTAGGGCAATGAGGATGCCCAAGACCTTTTCAGGGGTCCTTGAGGTCAAAAACTATTTTTCTTAATTTTTAAAATAATTTTTTTCCTTAATAATAGTAAAAAAATTGTATTTCCCACTTCCTTTTCCAACTACCTCTCTGTGTGAGGCCCAATTTTCATCTTATACTTCAACCAAAAAAAGTTATAATAGGTTGAATGCAGAAGCAGAAATGAGATCCAGCTATTAACCCAGACAGTAAAGACATTTACAAAAATATATAAAACAATCCCTCTTTTAGAGCAGAGAGTGTCTTTTGCCTCTTTTTATATATCCAGCTTCAGGGAGGTAGGTGGATGCAGTGATTAGAGTAGCAACCCTGGAGCTAGATTTGAGCAGCAATCCTGAGTTCAAATCCAACCTCAGACATTTACTAGCTGTGTGACCTTGAGCAAGTCATTTAACCTTGATTGCCTTACATCCAGGGCCATCTTCAGTCCTCCTGGAGGAGAAGGTGAGACTGGTCACTTAGAACAGCCCTCCCCCACCACTCAAATCCAATTCATGTGCTTGTCATGGCATCACCTCCCTGAAGCCAGGGTCTTCTTCAAGAACAAAGGATAGGACCTACCTTCAGAATCTGATGAACGCTATAAAAATTATCTCTTATTTATCTTTCCCCCTTAATCCTAATTTCTCATACCAAAATAAAATCTGTAAACATATTTATCAAAAATATATTGCTAGCCTGACTGTTTGCCTTTGAGGGGAGGGGGTTGGGAAGGGAGGGTGGAAGGAAATTTTATAACTTAAAAATATACATATGGATGAAAATTTAAAAAAAGAACAAAGGCTAGGGGCAGCTAGGTGGATAGAGCATCAGACCTAGAATCAGGAGGAACTGTGTTCAAATCTGGCCTCAGACACTTAATAATTACCTAGCTTTGGGACCTTGGGCAAATCACTTTAACCCCATTGCCTTGCCAAAAAAAATCCTCCAAAAGAACAAAGGATAAACATTCTATCTCAGCATTTAGCACAGTATAATTGTTTGTTAATGAGTGTTTGTTGATTTTCCATAAAATTATTACTTATATATTTTTTAATATTTTTAAATGGATTAACAAATATTTTAAAATTTTAATCATCTTTAATTTCTGGATTTCGAGTATCAATAGGCATAAATGATATAAAAAAAATCTCTTTGGAGTCCACAGTCATTTTTTAAGTGGGTAAAGGTGTCCTCCAAACCAAAGATAACCTCCAGCCATGGGACATTGAACCAGAGAGCAGTTGAGGCATTTCACAAACACCATCCTGAATGGATGGAGCTCAAAGATCCTGCAGACCTGAACCCTGAGACTTTTGGGGGAGTAAATCCTAGATCATATATGTAAGGAGTTTCCCAGGGGTTGTCCTAGGGACTAGCATCTGGCGGTTGATATCTAGAGTCATTTATATTTATCCACAGAAGCAGTTGGGCATTTTGTTCTTGTTGGTATAAGTGTTCTTTAACTCCATAGCACCTTGAATTAATGTCTTTCACTAATGTCTCTTTTAAATTAAATGTTGTAGAAATCAGCTCTCAGGAGGAAATGTGCAGTCTGTAAAATTGTGGTCCACACGGCCTGTATGGAGCAGCTAGAGAAGGTAAGATGGTGCCACCTGCTGTCCAGCCTTGTAGAGTGCATGCATTCCAGCTTGCAAGAACCACTTCTCCAACCCTTCATGGCTCTCATGCCATTCCAGGTGTTACAAAGACATCTGCCCAATATAAAACCAAAGGGGAAGAAGCTCTATTCTGTTGAAACTATAAAAACAACCCCAAACATGCACACTTTTGGTTTTATCTATCATATTCTTTAGTTAACTATTGCTTGTGGAAAACCTTCCACTTTGGTTGACTTTGATAGACTACTGTTGGTACAAGATTAATAACATTCTATTCATTTAGTCTGTTGAGCTGCTGCTGCAGAAACAAACAAAACCAATTCATCAATTGCTTTTGTCCTGTACATGTGGCTGCTGATAACTATTTTTTCCACCATTGAAAGAAAATACTGTGGTTCTGAATTGCTTAAAACTATTGGGGGGGGGGAGCAGCTAGGAGGCGCAGTGGATAGAGCACTGACCCTGGAGTCAGGAGTACCTGAGTTCAAATCAGGCCTCAGACACTTAATAATGACCTAGCTGTGTGACCTTGGGCAAGCCACTTAACCCCATTTGTCTTTTAAAAACCTAAAAAAGCAACTATTTGGGAAGGTTAAAGAGATAAACAGACAGACAGATAGAAATGTCCATACAGACAGAGGAGAGAATGTTGGATTTTAAGTCAGAGATTTGAGCTTGGATCCCTCTCTGGGACTCAGTTTTCTCAACTGGATGACTGTCAGGTGATTCTGGATAGTTGGACCCTTTTTTAGCTCTAAATTGATGATTCTGATATTACTTTAGTATACAAATGGAACTGCTCTGAGGAACTAAGGCACATTTTTTTTTCCATTTGGGCATACTCAGAGCCCCATTTCTTACTTGTGTCTACTTCCTCACATTTTTATGAAGCTTTATTTCCATAACCCCATAAGTATATACAACCCTTACTAGAGGTCACCAATAAGAACAGAACTAGAAATCTTATGAACACTAAGTCTTTTCCTTTCTTCCTACTTTTTCTTGTACCCATTTCCATTTCCCTCTGAGTTTTTCTGTGAAATACAAAAAATAGAAGGAAATGGGAAAAAAACGCATAGTTTTTCATAATCTAGTTAAAGAAAAGTCCAAGATTCAGATCTTTCTAACCAGGTTTCCCTTTGGAGCCCTTGGATTTTCCTCTGAGTGGGTGGAGAGTTGATATGGGGGGCCCAGAGGGAGGAGGCATATATACAAAGTCAATTATAAGGTCTAAGACTTTTCTTTGGACTTTGTTTAGATGACCACCACATAAACTTGGGAGTAGAATGATTAGGTGGTGCAGTGGATACAATGGTAAGTGTCTCAGACACTTACATGTGTGACCCTGGCAATTCCTTTAATCCTATTTGCCTCAGTTTCCTAAATTATAACTGGTAAAGGAAATGGTAAACCACTCCAATATCTTTTCTAAGAAAACCCCAAATGGGATCATAAAGAATCAGATAGGACTGAACAACAATAACATACTAGAGAGTGGAAATGGCATCTCAAATGTATAACTGGGAAAATTTGAATTCTACACTATCCTCTTTACTGCTCCATATAGAAAAAAGGAGGGCTCTGAAAAGAAGGGGTCTATCTAGAACATTTCTTGTACTCTATTCCTCCTTCTGATGAGCATCATTCTTCCTATTGTGCATGTTATCTCTCCTTTCAATCCTTCTTACTTATCTCTACCTACTTTCCCTAATGCAGATGTACCTTCCTTTACATTTCTAGTAGAAAACACTGTGTTGATTGATTTCTTGTAAGCCTAAATATAGACTTTTTCATTAGCTTCCATTTTCATTTTAGTAATGCTTTGTTTGCCTCTAATTGAACTTCACTTGGCTACAACTTCTAATACTAAGTTTCACCTTGAGGTAGTGATTTCAGAGTTAGAGGAATTGGGTTCAAAACCTGGCTTTGTTATCTGCTGTTGTATAATCTTGGGCTAATAATTTAACCTCTCTCAGTTTCCTCATTTTAAAATAAAGGAATTAGACTAGATAATAAAGTCTCTTCCAGTTTTCAATACCTGCACTCTATGCAAGCATCCTCTGGCTTTTTTTGCTTCTTTCCCTCTCTAGGTTTCCTACTGTTGCCTCAATACCATCTCCATCCTCCCATACCTTCCTTTCAAGTACTAATGGTCTGTAGACAAATACTATAAAATGTTCCACCTGTTTAAAGAAACACTGTGGTGAATCCTTTTATAAAGGAAAAATTCACCTCTTTGAAGTTTAGGATACCTCATCTGTAAAAGAAGGGAGTTGGGCTAGTTGATCTGTTGCATTTCTTCAAACCAGTAATCTCTAATTCCATGAACCATTGCTTCTGAAATTTTCAACTTCCTAAATTCCAACTTTCAGTTTGTTAACACTAGAGTCTAGCTTTGAGTCATTTCAGTTTCTGAAAGGTCACTGCTCTGCTCTGCCTCTTGATAACCTCCAATTAGTTATCTATTTTCTCTACCACTTACTAGCTGGACAAATGACTCACTGAGTCTCAATTTCCTGCTCTGTAAAATGGGAATAAATATCATGGTTGCCCTGCCCACTTCATAGGCTTAACTCAGATGTTGTTTTTATCAGTGCTTGATAAAAAATGCTGCTGCTATTATGACTATATCAATACTGAATAGGAGAGAATAGTGTCACTTTTTAGGAAAATGACTCATTTGAGGTATATGGCTAGTATGCTGATCCACAGATAAGAGCATTTCATAATGACAAATGCAGTTGCTACCTCAAGGGTTAAGAACTACAAAAATCATTCCTCACAGTTCTTCATTTTACTCATCTGGAAGATGGGAGGATTGCAACAGAATCAAGGGTTCTTATCAGTTTTGGGTCACAGACACCTTTGGCAGTTTAGCCAAGTGTATGGCCCCACTTCTCAGAATCTTGTTTCGCTGCAGACATTCATAATCGAAGAAAATGCTAAATTTGAGGTAGAGTTTAAAGAAAATAAAAATAATTGTTTCCTCATCCCTGTTTCTGAACTCCTAAAAATCTATTTTCAAACCCCGTAGACCACAGTTTAAGACTCCCCTGGTCTAGGTGACCTCCAACATCCCTCTAGAACCCTTTGATCCATCCTAATGGTCCCATTTACTGTGGATTCTCAATATTGACCACTGTTGATTCCATTCCAGTTCTTTATTTATCCTTATCCCTAATATTTCTTTCTTTGTGTCTTTTGATTGGCAGATTAACTTCAGATGCAAACCAACTTTCCGAGAAGGAGGTTCACGATCTCCAAGAGAAGTGAGTAACCCAAGGATTCAGTCCCCAGTTCTCTGTCCCAACTCTCGATGATTCACTTGGTTTAGAGGTAAAAAACATCTCTGATATTCCTCAAGACTAAGGATGAGCAAATTGCTCCTCTTTCCAATCACTGTCCTCAGAGGAGTTCATCACCTCTTGCTAGTATACCTGGCATGCCTCTTGGAATATGGTGCCTTGGCATCTAGGTGTTCTGAAGACTAGTATGCAGCACATCTATTCTTACTGACCGTCCTGGTAGGGTGGTGGGAGATGAAGCAAAGAAATATTTCGGAACATCAGGTGATTTTAATTTCATTTCTCACTTTTCATCTTTCCCTCTCCCTTTTTTTCCTGTCATTATCTTTCTTCTTTCCCTCTGTCATCTCAAAGTGGTGGCTGAATGACACTAGAGTCAGGGGTGCCTTCCTTCCCTTCTCCTCCTTCAGCAAATGCCTCAAATTCAAGGGGAAAGAAAATAAGAATTTCTCACCAATTATGAAATGAATGAAAAAATGTTAATAATAATAAAACCCTAAACCAAATATGTCTAAAACTCTCGAAAATGCAAGCCCTAAGACCATACAAGACTGGATCTGTAGTCAGGAGGACCCAAACTCAAATACTTCCTGAGATATACCTTTGTGACTCTAGGCAAGTCATTTTTTTCTGTCTGCCTCAGTTTCTTAATCTGTGAAATAGGGATAAAAATAGCACAAAATGAAATGAAATGGGATAATATCTGTAAAGTACTTTGCAGACTTTAAGGAACTATAGATGCTACCTAGCATCATCACCATCTCCCTCAGGAGATTTAAGTTTGCATATTCAGTCTCAAGTAGCTATCTTCTCTTATATGTACTCTCCATGCAGATAGATTATCCCATCATCAGAATGCCTGTGATATTTTGGCTTTGACCAAATAGTTCATGGAGCTTTGGAGTGAGGGACCCTGAATTCAAATACTGGCCCTATCTCTATGGACTTGGAGAGTCTTATAATTTGATTTCCCAGAGACATGTTAAGTATGGGAACAGAATGCTTAGGGTCAGAGTAGACAGATTCAAATCCTCCTTTAGAGATTTACTTAATGTATTACTTTGGTAAATCACATAATTTCTCAGGGCCTCAGTTCCCTAGATGTGGTTTATGTAATACAGTGGAGAGAATGCTAGTCTTGGAGACAGAAAGACCTGAGTTCTAATCATGATGCAGCCATTTCCTAACTGGAACTTTAGGCAGATCACTTAACCTTGCTAATCCTCATTTTTCTCATTTTATTAAATGAGAACATTAGACTCACTGGCCTCTGAGGTCCCTTCCAGTTCTAAATCTATTTGTTTATGAATTTTAAGCTTTTGCTATAAGTGTGATTTATCTGATATGAAAAATATATGTATATATAATTTTTATTTTTTGCCTCTTTGTTCTAACAAGGAAAACCAGCGTTAAATTAGGACTGAGATAGTTTTTAATAGATTCTGCAATTTCTGTGATCTCATTGATGTGGATTCTTTTCCTAGTCATAGGTTCACAACCCCACCACACTTTCTTATCTTGCTTCCTCATGTAAATTTTTCATCCAGAGTTCTGACGGTCTTCCTCTTCAATTCCTCTGGAGATACTAGTGGAGTATACAGACCATCCATTACTTGTTTCTTCAGTGATATTTATCTCCACAGGTAGTTTTGGACAAGGATTTCACATTTAGAGTACCCACAGTTAAGTTAATGTTTTTCGTTGTCAAAGATTTATATAACCTTTTGTAATTTTTTTTTGCTTTTTTGTGGTTTTTTTTGGCAAGGCAATGGGTTAAATGACTTGCCCAAGGTCACACAGCTAAGTATCTGAGGTTATATTTGAACTCAGGTCCTCCTGACTCCAAGGCCAGTGCTCTTTCCACTATGCAACCTAGATGCCCCCTGTAACTTTTTTAAAACATCAAATCACTATAGCATAAAAAGGAAAGCAGAGGGACATTTTGGGTTTGTCTTTGATTTTTGGTTTGCCATTCTTCAACTGGTTACTGTAATGAGCCTATTTTCCATATTCAAATTGGTCTATGGAAAGTAAATGGAATCTGTTGCTGTCCTTTCCATAATGGTAAAATTTGTCAGTGCATATATTCTGGTTCTATAGTCTTTGGTAATTCAATGTTGCTTTCATGCCTTGGTGAAGCAAGAGTAAGACATTTTAGAGAAGTTTTCTTGGAATTAATTAAAGCAAAACAAAACAAACCTAATTTAATCTAGATGGTTCTTTTCTCACTAATATTTAATTTTTTAAAAAAATTAAATCTTTTCTTTAAGTATTTGGTTTTATAAAAAGAGAGATCCTTAGCTCCACCTATCATCTATTCAATTTGACATTGAAATTCTTTTTTTCTTTTGGTAAGGCAATGGGATTAAGTGACTTGCCCAAGGTCACATAACTAAATATTAAATGACTGGGACTGGATTTGAGCTCAAGTCTTCCTGATTCCTGGGCCAGTGCTTTCTCCACTGTGCCACCTTTGGCTCATTCATTGCTCATTGATGTGATTTCACTTGGCTTCAAAGTTCCCGGAACTTTTCACACCTAGAGTCTAAACAAGTTTCGGTCCCCCCCCCCCCCCCAGTCTCTTAGCTAATTTAGGGAGGCCTACAAAGCTGTCTTGGGAGCAAGTTAAGAAGTACAGATCATTCATTGAAACACTACTCCCTTTTTCTCTCTATGAGTTTAAAGAAGAGAGAGGAAAATTTTGGTTTCCCTGGTACATCTCTCCACTGAACAGACACAGTTTTGACCCTGGAGACCCTCAGTTCAGTTATATTTTTGACACCTAACTCCTATATGATCTTTTACAAGTTATTAAACCCCCCAAAATCTCATTTTACTCATGTGTGAAATGGGGGTTCTGGGTTCACTGGTCTCTGAGATCCTTTTCAATACTAGATCTATACCTCTCCCAGCTCCTATTCCTTCATTTCTAATCCTTTTTAGCTCAAAACTGCTAGGCTTTTTCTCAATCAAAAAGGAGTAATTTTTCACTTTCTTTTTAAGAAAGAAAAGCACCTCTCCTCCATAACTAATTCCTAGCAGGTTGCTGACCTTGAATTAAATGCTATAATAGATTTTGCAAAATAGATGCTTTTGTGTTAGTTCCCTTAACTCCAGTTCAGTTATCAAAAACAAACTTGTTTCTGATCCAACTGCTCTCTGAAAGTGCTTCTCTAGAATATTATGTTTTAAAAAGAATATTTTAAAAGGAAATATAATAAGGCTTTAAAACATGAATTAAAGTGATTTTGTCACAGTTGGAAAGAACTAGATGGGAATAACCAATCCAGTCATAGCTCTGAAATGTAGTATTTTATGGCAAAAAACTAGAGCTTGTAAGTGAAAGGGGAAGTGAGAACAAGCGTTCAAATCTAGCCAAACTTTTAATGTTAGGAATTTAAAAGTGAAGCAAAATTTTCTAAGCCTAGACTTTGTTCCGAGAGAGAGAGAGAGAGAGAGAGAGAGAGAGAGAGAGAGACAGAGAGAGAGACAGAGAGAGAGACAGAGAAAGACAGAGAGAGAGACAGAGAGAGACAAAGACACAAAGAAGAAGAAAAAGAAAAGGTTTCTCTCTTTTTTTTTTATTTTAATCCCTGGTTTTGACCAAGGTAAAATCTAGGCTAAAAATTGCAGTAACATTCTCCATCATTCAACTCAGTAAATCCTATTGTTCTAAAGGCATGCTTTGAGAATCAGGGCTGTAAAACATGAATATCAGTAAATCAAGTAATGGAAAGAGAAGTAAGGTTATTATGCCCATACACAATAAGTGCAACTTCGTAAATAAAAGAATGATATTTTGGTAGAACTATCAATTAATCTCCCAGGCAACAACAGTAGTAACAAAATTCGTTTAAATACAGAGTAATGAAGTTTAGAAGAGTTCACAGGAATAAATGGGGTAATTTTGTCTCTGCCAAATTAAAGTTAATGTGAACATCTTTTGTTTGTACTAGTGTATGGAAAAGGGAAATTGTATTTATGGCTGTAGTCATTGAGAGAAGAAAAAATCTTTCACATAGTCAAAAAAAATCCTAGAAACAAAACTGAACAATATAGATTTTAAACCTGATTCTAGTTATGCAAACTAATGCCCATCAGACTCACCCTCAGAATTTCTTTCTCAAACTATCAAGCAGCTTTTAAAAAAAAAACTAACTGCAAGACCTTACTCAATGATAATGAAAATAATTTGCTGCAGAAATATAAGGTACTTAAAGGATAAAACTTGGGCCAAACATTTGCAATCAATATTGCTCCAAAGTAAAATCTCCCATCATCATGGTACATGGATGGATTGGCCATTTCAGTGCATTCTGTACATGAAGACAGGAGCCTTAACTCCTTCCTATGGTTGACTTAAATGACTGAGCTCCCTGTTTTCAGGCACTACATCTCTACCTTGAAGCTACTTCTTCTTCTGGTCACTTTGGCTCCACATGCACTAGAAATGGTAGCCATAATCCTCTTTTCCCAAATGCTAGTATCCTCTTTTTCAAACATACATGCTCAGAAGGATATCCTTATCCCACGAACTGGCTTTTGGGAAAGCAGAAAAATCTCTAATCCCAAAGATTTATGTAACTGAGAGAGAGATTAACAGTGGAATGAGGATTGGATTTGGAGTCAATTCAAGGTTCAAATCCCAGGCTTTGCTACTTCTCTGGTATTGAAAGCCTCATCTATAAAAGGAGGGCTCTCTAAGGTCCCTTTAAGTTCTTGATTGATGATCCTATAATCATGGAAGAGTACCAAAGAGGCTGCTTACATCACTTTTATTATCTATTTTGTTTTCCTTATATTCTTTTGCTCAGAGTTGCATGTTTAAATACATGTATTCTTCGAAGGAATTTAAGTTATTTAGAATAAAATAAAATAATATGTAGGTATACACCATGTCTTTATCCTTTCACTGATCTATCAAATTAACCAGACAAAAAGAAATGAAATTAGTCTAGATGTTCTTCCTATTTCACCTGTCCTGTTTGTAACCCAGCCCTCACTATTATCCTCCAGGGAATCATTGCTTGTTGAGAAATGGCCAGTCATCCTCACCAGATGCCACATGTAGGGCAGATAGGTCATTCTCACTGAAGCAGCAGGAAACCCTTATGGAAAGATAAAGGACAGCAAGTCCCAGGCTCATCAAATCTCCCTTTCAACTACCATCTGTCCTCATAGCTCAATAGAGATAGAGCAGGATGATGAGTCTGAGAGCCTTGGAAATAGCAATGTTTCTTGCCTAGGGACCATAGCCATTCTTCTAGGAAGCCCCCTTTGGGGAGATGAAGTTAGGCACCTGCTTGGGCAGGTGCAACAGCCCCAGTTGCCACTAGAAAAGGTGTTGCCACCAAAGTCCTTTGTACTATCAAAGGGTTCAACATTAGAAAGTGATATGATTTGGTGATGACATTAAAGATCAACCACTTTGCTACTGTATTCCAAAGATGATGAAACCTTTCCATCTAATAAAGCTGAAGTCTTCCATATGTATTGGTTTCCCCATGGAAATGAGAACTTCTGGAGAGCAGGAATTGTCTATTTTTTTCTGTGTATTCTGTGTACAATATTTTGCATATAATAAACTTTTAATAATTTTTTTCATTCATTCATTCTTCATTACATGCTGGATTTTAGCTAATGCCACTTTCTTTTCTATGACTTACTAATCATGCCTTTAATGTCTTCTAGACCCTTGTGAGAAATTGAAGTCATTGTCATACCATTTTTAGATTCTACTCTCTTCCTTTTTGTGACTGTTGGTGCCACTATGATGCCTAAGAGTTTGAATTTACTGATTTAGTTTACCATCTTTAGTTGATCTCATTTATTATCCATGTTTTATGCTTGAATAGCATGTTTGATTCCTATCCTAAACTAAATATGTATGACCTCATTTTCTTTCCCACGAAACTCTCCATTTGTCTTAGATTTTCCATTGCTATCTGGTGAATCACCAATCTTCTTGTCATTCAGCCTTACAACCTGTACATCATCCTCAATTCCTTACTCTCTTGACACTTATATCCAATTTCAGGAGGTCCTATTGATTTTGCATTTGTAACATCTCTTGCCTATGATTCTTTGTCTTCTTTGACACTACCATAGCTTTGGTATAGGTCCTTCTCCTTTCTATTCTAGATTATTAATATAGCCTGCTAGTTAAAATACTTATCATAAAGGTATCCTGACTCAAATGCATCATCTACTAATATATTTTTCCTGTATATAGCTTGTTTGCATCAAGTTTTTTTTCACATAGACTATGAGTTCCTTAAGAGCCTTTCTATATATTCCCAGAACTTAGCTTAATGTATGGAAAATAATGGGTCCTTAATAAATGTTCATCAAGAATACACATGCACATTACATGCAGACATAGGTATATGTCAGACCATGGATTTTACTATTGTTGTTTTGGGAGTATTGTCCCTTGTGAGTTATTGGTTCTTTTCATTTACAGATTTTGTGGGCAATTTTTAGTAGCAAGCTCTCCTGATCAGAGTTCCTAACCTGCAAGTAAATATATTTGTAGTTGTCCCTTGATGGATGCACTCTATCAGTGGTCAAGAGTCCAGTATTACTTTTGGTATGAATTAAATGAATTAAATATTCAAATCATTTTTTTTTCAAATACCATCTTCTCAACAAGTTGTTTCTTAAAAAATGCCTTTTTTTTTGAGTTAACTTTCAGTGGTGAGAGGAATGAAAATACTTTTGTGTGCCTATGAGGTCTTAAATGGTTCTATAGATTATCATAATTCTGATAAATATTTGCTATGTTCCTTCTGTAGTATTTTCCCACTAGAAACATTGTTATAGTACTACAACCTAATGGTTAGTTAGAGACTGCAATAATATTGCATTATGTGGTGGTGCATTTCAGTTTCTGGAGTCAGTCATATTCTTGCAGCCTGTCTTTGTAAAGGCTGACCTTGCCCAAACTCATCAACAACAGCTTGTTGTTGCATATGTCTAGGCTATCATCATGCATTGGGAGCCATCTCGGTTAAGCACCTCTTTTGTTTCTAGTATTTTTTTAGTGCCTGGAATAGATTTGCTTTCTAGGATTTCAAATATGTTACTGTATTCTTCCTTGCTATCTTGAAAAAGGGATCAAAAAAGTAAGGAAGTCGACGTCATTCTGATGTCTCAGGTATCTAAGTGGGATTGTGAGCAATGTGAAATTGAAACCTTAAATTTTACTTTCTTAGGATAATGCTGATGATTTCCACCTTGCTCTATCTTTAGCTTAACCTTCTTGCAATTCATGATGAACCTGCTCTGAAAATAATGTAAGGAATTATTGAGATTATGCAATATTCTACCACATTTTCTTCCACCAGAGGTGACTATTCCCAAGATTCTTTATCACTTGTGAGAAAATGGCATTGAATTCAAAATCAAACTTTGATTTTCTGTAATTGCCTTTATTGCCTTCTGAGTATGTTAATACTTTATGGTGAGCATAAATTGCTTCATTTCACTCACTGATATTTGACTTTATTGTCTTATTGGTGAAATAATTAAGATCCTCATCTATCTTGATTTTTAAGTTTTTATAATTTATATAGATCATAAACTTTTGTAGAATTTAAAAATAATTTTTTCCCTTGATTATGTCCTCAGACATACAGAGCTTTGCATATAGTAGGTACCTAATAAAGTGTTCATTGAATTGAACTGCTTAGTACTTATGAATACATGCTTGATTACCAGTATATGGAAATATTACAAAATGGCAAGAAAATAAAATCAAATCCATAGAAAGAAGGATGCCCTGACTCATCTACTGCTATAGATCCAAAAATGACATTGTGCCTCTTCTACTGAACACTTTGATGTTAAATGATCTTTTTGATCCACTTCTTCAGGCAACTCTAATTGGATCATTAGCTATATTGGGGTGCCAGGTTGGTTTATGCCTTGAACTGTACTTGTATGGGGCAACCAGAGGAGAAATTATCTAAGGAATGTGATGCATTTAGAAATCATCAACATGAATCATCTTCTAAGAAAAGAAATATTGTTTTTATTTCAGAAGACAGACTTCACATTATCTTGGCTACATAAAATGCAGCACATCTGGGAATTGTTCTTATGAAAACATTGGCCACAAGCACTATGTTTTGATATTTTGGAATTTGTTCAGATTTTTAAAAGTCTAAAATGAAGTGTAGCACAAACCAGACTATTTGGCCTAGCTTACAAATGGCACCTGTTTCTCTGTGGGAAGTGACCAAGAAAGTTTGTTATGATTCCATGTTTATTTTCCAGGACTTTTCCAGCAGAGAATTTTTTGATGATGATGATGGTGATGATGACAATTTATACCTAAAAGGTGCTTTAAGATTGTTTTATTTCTTCATTTGCATCTTATAGCAACCTTGTCCAGTGATTATATAATTGCTATTATGAACTTTTTATAGATTAGGAAACTGAAGTTTAGGGCTGCCAAGTGTCTTTCCCAAGATCACTAAGCTAATAAATGACAGATCCTGGACTTCATTCCAAGTGTTCCATGATCCTTGAAAACAGAAGACCTATTAGAATCCTTTCCTTCAGTGCTGACTTGGGTTGATTTTATTTTTTACTATCTTTTTTTGAAAACTCATAAGAGTAAAAGAACAAATAATTCTTCTTTGACCATCTCAGGTGTAGAAAAGATGAATTGGAAAGATTCTTGAATTTGGAGTCAGAGGACTTAGGTTAAAATCTTGACTGCCATTTATTGGCTTTGACTTATTCTTATACTTAAGATTCATGAACCAGGTATTTCTATTCCTATAGTCTATAGTATAACAGAGAAAGCTTTCCTAAGGTGTACCCTAGTAGTGGTAGTGGTAGTAGTAGTAATAGTAGCAGTAGTAGTAGTAGTAGTAGTAGTAGTAGTAGTAGTAGTAGTAGTAGTAGTCTATAGAATTTTTCTGGTAAAAAAAATTGTTAACTATAGATATTCTTGGTTTCTTCCTTTTGAGAACTGCCTGTTCATATCTTTAGACAATCTCAATTGAGGAATGACTTTTATTCTTATAAATTTGAATCAATTCCTTATATATCTTGAAAATGACTTTTATCAGGAAAAATTACAAAAATTTTCCCTAACCAATTATTTCCATTTTAGTCTTAGTTTTATTGGACATGTTTGGGGAAAAACAACCACTTAAAACTGTAAATTAGAGAAATTCTGAGGATTCACCTTATAACCATAAGTTTTGTAGAGATAACAAAAAAAGGAAAATGACAAATATTGGAGGGACTATGGGAGAAAACAGACACATTGATACATTGCTGATGAAACTATGAAAGGATATTATCATTCTAGAAAGCAAATATATACAAGATATGACTAGACAGTGTATGCTCTTCCTCTAGCTATACCATTGCTTAGATTTATAATCAAAATAGATTAAAAATAGAGAAGAAGATCCTATATGCACAATTTTTAGCAACTTTTTTCATAGTAAAAAAAAAGAAAAACCTAGAAATTAATGGAAAGCCCTTTGATTATGGAATGGCTGAACAAATTGTGGCATGTAAATATAATGGAATACTCAAAGAAATAAGCAAATAGAGCAGTTAGGTGGCCCAGTGTATAGAACATTGGCCCTGAAGTCAGGAGAACCTGAGTTCATATCCAGCCTCACACACTTAATAATTACCTAGCTGTGTGATCTTGGACAAATCACTTAATCCCATTGCCTTGCAAAATACCAAGAAGAAATGAGCAAGCAGATGATTTCAAATGTGGAATGACTTGCATGAACTGATGCAGAGTGAAGTAGACAGAACTGGAATAACACTTTAAAACATCAATATTGTAAAACTGAACTATTTTGATGACTTCATAAACTAATACAAATGAAATGAGTAGAACCAGGAGAACAATTTATACAATAAAAATATTGTAAAAACAAGCAACTTTGAAAACTGTTAGAACTATGATCACTACAATGATAATCCATCCCCTTCTGATGAAGTGATAAATTCAAGGTTCACAAAAAGTATGTATTTACACATGTGTATGTATGTTTGTAGCTGCTATTGATATATGCATAGACAATATGCATGTATACATAGCATATGCACTTAGATATTTGTATATCTATATTTTTTGAGTATAAGAAATAAGGGAACTTTTTTTTTACCATACATCTTTTTTACAGGGAATTTTAAAATTTATTTTCTTCACCCCCCATACACATTGGGGTATGGGGTGAGAGAAAGGTGAAATAGATTTCTGTTCATTAAAAAATAAAGCCTAATTATGAAAAAAAATAATTATTAGCTTAGAGAGACAAAGTGTCATATGCTCCAAGCAATGCTTTGGTGTAATATTCATATTTATTTTCTTTTTGAATTCCTTTTAACTTTAAAAATGTTTTTAGATTATTCTGTAGTGATTTATGGTGTGAAGTTTGCCTAGATTAGATTTTGCAGCAATCAAGAAATTGCTTGTCTTTTGCCTTTTCACTGCTGTCCAGTGCAGTTATGTGTCAATAGTGGCAAGAAGAAGAGAAGGCATGAGTTAGATGAAAAGATCTCAAGTCCAGAAAAATGCATAGACTGGCCATATATACAAGACAGAAGGTTCTAACTCTAAGAAGTCAGGAGAAGTTGATTGCAAAGGAATGAGAAGAGTAAGTTTTAGCTTCATACAGGAGACAAGTAAAGATTCAAAATAGGGGAAAAAAAGGAACTGAAGGAAGTAAGTTCCAGAATGAAGAGTGGGTTGTGGGAATCTATCAATACATTTCAAAATACACTAGGACAATTGGCATTTGAATATTACAGTAGAGCTTATGGGACTAGAACTCATTTGGGTTATTTAAAGATGAAGGATGATATTAAAAAATGTGTTTGAATGAGGGAACAGTAGACTTCCAGTGTTTAGCCACTAACAGAATCTGGAAGTGATTCCTATGTTCCCATTCACTAGGCATCTGAAATGTGATATATTTTATAGTAATTATTCTACCCTGTTCAGTAATAGGCCTTCCCAGATGTACTGTCAGCTTATAACAGATTTACTTGCAGTATAATAGGACTATTGCTTCACAAAAACCAAAATGCGGCTATTAAAAATATTTTATTAAACATCAGTGTTGATTATCAATACAACCAATAAGGATAGATCTTGATATAGAGGACTGAGGATTGGACTTGATATCAGTAAGACCTGGCTTCTGATATTTACTATGAGACCATAAATTAAAGCAATGCATCTCTTAGTGTATAAATCAATTCCCCAAAATAATAAATTACAGACAAATTGCTGATCTAAATTGGTGACCTGAATTTCCATAATAGGATTGCCCCATACTTGCAAAATTATTGTTATACTAAAAAAAAATGAAACTAAATACATACACACATATATGTATGTATATATTTATATATACCCATATGTTCACACACACTTGCACAGATATACACAACCACAAATATACACATTCACACATACACACAAACACAACTAGCTTAGTAATTATTTACATGTAAATGAATCTTAAAATTTAAGTTTTCTGGTAATGGCCTCTAAGTCTCTATCAGAATTCTTTAATCTTTTTTTCTGCCTTTATGGTCCTATTTATTGGATATTTTGTTATATTCTTTTTTTCTACTTTCAAAAAATTTGCCAATGTTCTTTGTACTCCTGTTCCTCCTTGTTGATCATAATTGCATAGTAGTATTTTATTACAGCAATGTACTAAAACATGTAACCATTCTTCTGTGTTTGAACACGTAATTTGCTTTTTTTCTCTCCCCAATTCCATATAATGCTGCTATGGATATCTTTGAACAGACAATTTGGGGAATTTTTTTTTTTGACAAAACTTTCAATGAATATTCCTCAGTGTTAGAATTATTGGATCAGAACAGCAATATCTTGATGATGCAAATTTAGTAGGAATTGTCAGTTAAACTTCTTTTTCTTGTTCTCAAGTAAAATTTGTCTTTAAAACTTGAGAGATATGGCCAAGACTCAAAAGACACTGGTAAGAAAATAATCTTGCTTGAAAAATGAGATATCAGAGGATACAGAGATTTTAATAGTAATTGTTTTCATGTTGAAAAGAAAAGCTGTTACTCCCTACAATGGAACAACTATTCTGAAATCCAAAAAGATTTAGACTTAAAATAGGTTCAATTAGCTAACTCCCTGAACTTAATTTAAGCAGGGTAATCCACAGGGTGGAGTCAGCTAGGTCTTGGGCTTTCATATTTAAAGAGAGCTAATAGCCATGAAGCTCCTTCAGTAACAGAATAACTTAGGTTCTCTGCCTGAATCTTACTTTCATCAGATTTGACTTAAGGTTAACATACATACACTCAGTTAAATTTAGAAACTTATCTTAACTTTCAAGTATTAAAACGGGAAAAGGGGAGGGGTAGGAAAAGGAGAACTAATGGAAGGCAGGAAGGAAGATGGGGTAAAGGGAAAGGGGAAAGAAAGGGGAGGTGGGTTATATATAGGAGGGCAAACACACGGAAAGTGGTGGTATTCAGAAACAAAATGCTGGGGAATATGGATAAAGTGAACAAAGGGGAAAAATACAAATGAAGGGAAGATAGCATGGGGGGGCCAATAAAGAGTAATTATAACTTTGAATGTGAATGGGATGAACTCTCCCTTAAAATGATTTCTCTCTCCTCACATTCAACTTACAAAGACTAACAGACTGCCTTCTGTGGGGATGGAGGGAAGGAAGGAAGATTAGGGGAAAAATTGTAAAATTCAAAATAAATAAATAAATTTAAAGTGGGGAAAAAAAAGAATAACTAAGGTTCCCACTTTCATTAACTATTAGTAATAGGAGCTCCTGTCCTTGTCTGCTTTACCTTATCCCTAAAGGAAAGTTTTTACTTTTTCTGGATCTTCACCCATGGTGACTGGTGACTCAGGATTTCTATTTCTCTATTTCCCACTGAATTTATCTTTAAAACTTAATATGAGAAAGCTTTTTTGAAGTGTTTGACCTGGATAGGAAAACTGCTCATTATGTAAGCCTCTAGGTACAAATGTTCAATGTCAGAAATGAGCAATCCTCTGGATACATTCTTATTCTGGGCCAGATCTGTGATTCCAGTGATTTAATAATAATAAGGATAGTAGCTAACATTTATATAAAACTTACTAAACTCTTTATTTTACGAATGAATAAATGGAGACAAATGGAGGTTGAGTGACTTATCCAGAGTCACATCACCAGTAAACTTCTGAGGTCAAATTTTAGCTCAGGTCTTCTTTACTCCTGGCCCAGAGCTCTATCCGGTGAACCATCTTGCTGACCGGGAACTCTCAGAGAATAACTTCTCTATCAAGGCAATTTATAATAACCATGGAGAGGTTAAGTGACACTACTACATCTTGAGAGAAAGGACTTGAAACCTGGTCTTCCTGACTTCAAGGTCCCTTTGCTATCCACTGTATCACATTGACTGCTTATCAGAGTTATTTCTCCCTTCTTATTTGGCTGCTAAGTCAGTATGGTCAATAGTGAGAAAAGCAGAAGGGCTATACTTGGAGTATTTGGAGGCATTAAACATGAGATAAAAACCTGGAACTATTTGGGTAATGACTTCAATGAGCTGTTGTAATGAAAGGATAAGATTCAGTGGTATAGCCACTATAAAGGCAAAAAGCTAGGAAAGGAGATGCCATATATACAGAACAATATTCAATAAATCATTTCTGATTCCTCCTTACTCCCCTACCCCCTGCCTCTTTTTTTGTCTTTTTTCACACCCTATTAGATTGGAAACTCCTTGAAGGCAGACTAATTTTTATTAATTTTATTAATTGCACCCCTACTACTTGGCACTGTGCCAATTAAACATTGGATTAGATTTTCAGGGATCACAGATTCTCCTAATTTGCCCCAATTTATGACCACTCCTCTATCTTTGCCAGGAAAATCCCAAATGAAATCATGAAGAGTTGGATAAAACTGAACTAAACAACAAATGGTGTTTGGGCTATTCTGTCATCTCTTTTCTATCTTCTTTTTTCTTTTTTCTTGATCTTTCTCAGAATAATATTCTCTTACAAGAGAATAATTGTTTACATTAAAGATTGTGAGATTCCAAGGGCTGCAACCCAGTGTCTTAATGGCATATTCACAAATCTGTAGAGAAGAAAATTGGGAACCATCTGCTAAAGATCACTCTCCTCACCCCCCTTATCCAGAAGGACTAGAAAAAATCTCTCATTGGTCATCTAGTCTAACAGTAACACCGAACTCTGGTCCATTGTGATGACACATGCCTGTTAATCCCCCACTTTTAGGGTGATAGATCACATGGGTTCAGGAATTCTGAATTACCGCAGGGTGTAAGCTGATCATGGGTCAGCACCCATATAAGGAGCCCCAGGTATTGGAGGACCAATAGGTTGCCCAGGTTAAACTGACTCATGTCAGAAAAGTTAGCAGGTTAGTTTTCTTTTTGGTTAGCTTTGCAGTAGGAGATAAGGAAAACCAATCTCAAAAAAAAAAAAAAATAGAAAGAAAAAAGCAAAGCCAAAAACCCATTGGAGCCTGAATTCATTGACAACTTTCCTGATATGGAGGAGCTGTCAAATGCATAGATTAGTATTAAGATTGATAATCCTAAGAAAGTGAAAATTCTATAGCTTTAGGAATTGGGTCAGATTTTCTGCTATTAACCTGTGTTTATGCACGTGTATGGGACAAATGGTGGGTTCCTCCCCCCCTTTATTTACGCAGGTTTGGAAACTCTTTTGGAAGAAATGATTTTCTAGATGTATAGTGAAAACTAATCTCTATTTTTTCTTTAAAAAAGATACTCATTTAATTTTCTCCCCCTGCAGAATTTTGTCCGTCATCACTGGGTACATAGACGGCGCCAGGAGGGAAAATGTAAGCAGTGTGGCAAGGTAAGGGTTCATCTATCCTGTGATCACTGCACCACTCTGGCATAAAGTACTCTGAGATACAGGTGTATCGTTTCCTATGTTAAATAAGCAGTGGCTCTATTCCAAGTCTGTCATAAAAACTCTAAACCCAAGGTTTAAGATTAGTAAGTATTCACTCATCTATAGTTTGGAACCAGATTAAACTTCATTATTTTCTATTTCTCTTCATTATACTCTCATCTCTTGCCAGCATTCCCTTTTATGTATTTTCTTTTCCTGTTAGAATGTAAGTTTGCTGAAGTCAGCCCCTGTGTGCTTTTATTTCTAGCCCTTAGCACAGTGATAGAATACATAGTAAGCAATTTATATATATATATGTTTTCATTCCATTCTTTTCCTTTCAGATAGAATATCAAAACTGCTTTACGTTCAGTTTGTTCCCTAATAGAGTCAATGAGAATCCTAACCTCATTAGAGGGTATTATTACATTTAAGAAGTGATAAATTGACTTCTTTCTTTAAGTCTAGTGTTCAATAGAAAAATGACTCTTGGGTGGTTAAATCTTACTAATGAGCACTGCTAGCCTGTAACATTTATTTGCTCAACAACTGACTATTAGGTTGCTGAGCAATAATGCTTGTCAATGAAGAGCTGAAATGAATTGAGCTGAAGGGAAGCCCAGCCAGAAATTTTGAATGCAATGTTTTGCTAGGACCTTATCCAGTGGCAGTAATATAAAGATTTTGCTCACAGCAGCCCTGTATGAGACCTTTCTCCTTGAGGAGAAAGTGTGCTGCGCCCATTTCTTGTTTTTATTGAACCTGTTGTGGGGCTAAGAGGCAGTGTTGGGGGAAAGGTCAGAGTCTTTTGAAAATGCAAGGAAAGAAAGGTATCTGGTGCTTTTTTTTTTTTGGCAAAGCAATGGGAATAGGTGAATAGGGAATAGCCCAAGATCATACAGCTAAATAAGTGTTTGAGGTCCCATTTGACTGAGGTCCTCCTAACTGCAGGGCCTGTACTCTATCCACTGTGCCACCTAGCTGTCCCTCCAGTACTCTTTTTTTTTTAGGTTTTTTTTTTTTTTTGCAAGGCAAATGGAGTTAAGTGGCTTGCCCAAGGCCACACAGCTAGGTAATTATTAAGTGTCTGAGACCAGATTTGAACCCAGGTACTCCTGACTCCAAGGCCGGTGCTTTATCCACTGTGCCACCTAGCTGCCCCTACCCCTCCAGTACTCTTAAAACTTTTTCTATGTATTTTCCTTTTTGTTGGACTGGTTGACAGGGAACTGGCACAGGACAGACTTCCTTTTTTACCTTTTTTTTTAAATTTATTTTTTATTCTCATTTTATACAAAATTTTTTTACATTAATAAAATATTCTTGTTTACAAGTAAACAAAATACCCCTCCCCCCATGAATATAGATAGACTTGCTTGGGCAAAAAAAGTAAAGGGGAGAGAAAAAAATTAAAATTAAAAAAATAATAATAATATTTGTAGGTATGGCCAGGTGGCGCAATGGATGAAGCACCAACCCTGGAGCCACGAGCATCCAAGCCCATATCCAGCCTCGTAAACCCAACAGTCACCCAGCCGTGTGACATGCAAGCTCCCTGATCCCCACTGCCCTGCAAAAACCAAAAAGAAGAAGGAAAAAAAGACCCAAAATAAAATAGTAATAATAGTAGGGGTGGCTGGGTGGCAGACAGAGCATTGGGTCCACCTGGGTCCAAATCCGGCCCCAGACATCCAAAGATCACCCTGCTATGTGGCCCCAGGCAGGCCACCCAGCCCCACTTGCCCTGCACCCTCCCCCAAATAATAATAACAAAAAATGTGCTTCAGTCTTTGTTCCAACACCAACAACTCTGTCACAGGTGGATCACATTCTTTATGATAAGTCCATCACAAAAGTTATTTCCTTATTTTTCCATCATTGCCATTGCTAATCTCAGCTCCCTCCTTTCTTATTTCTCCACTACCATGTACTATATTTTCTCTCTCCTTTCACTCTGACTCTGCTTTAGGGTCGCTGAGTGGTGCAGCAGACAGATCCCTGGTCCTGGGGCCAAGAAGCCCTGAGCCCCCAAACCACCCCTTAGGCCCAGAATCCACCTGGCCATAGGTCCTGGGCAGGCCTTCCAAGCCCAGCCCCTTGCAAGAAGTAAAAAAGAAAATGTGTTATATCTTACTACTCTCCCCCCATGGTCCATCCTCTCCTCCTTTATTCACATCCTCACCCCTTCCCCCCGGCTCCCCCCCCTCCTTCTTACTCCAGATGCCTATACCCCATTGAGTATATATGCTGTTTCCTCTCCTAGCCATCTCTGATGAGAGCAAAGGTTCCCTCATTCCCCCTTGCCTCCCTCCTTCCATATCATTTCAATAGCTCATTGTAATAAAAAAAATCTTATTATGTGAAATATCTTGGCCTATTCCCCCTCTCCTTTTTCTTTCTCCCATTCCATTTCCCTTTTTTCTATTGACTCCATTTTTACACCATATTTTATCTTCAAATTCAGCTTTCTCCTGTGCTTCAACTATAAAAGCTCCCTCTACCTGCTCTATTAACTGAGAAGGTTCATATGAATATTATCAGTATCATTTTTCTATACATGCAGTTCATCCTCATTAAGTCCCTCATATTTCCCCCCTCTCCTCCAATCTCCATGCTTCACCTGAGTCCTGTATCTGAAGATCAAACCTTCTGTTCAGCTCTGGCCATTCCAAAAGGAACCTTTGAAATTCCCCTGGTTCATTGAAAGTCCATCTTTTTCCCTGAAAGAGGACATTCAGCCTTGCTGGGTAGTTCATTCTTGGCTGCATTCTAAGCTCTTTTGCCTTCCGGTATATTGCATTCCAAGCCCTACAAACCTCCAATGTAGCTGCTGCTAAGTCCTGTGTGATCCTGACTGCAGCTCCACGATATTTGAACTGTGTCCTTCTGGCTGCTTGTAATATTTTCTCTTTGACTTGGGAGTTCTGGAACTTGGCTATAATATTCCTAGGGGTTGGTTTTTTTGGGATCTCTTGCCCTCTGCTTCTAGAATATCAGGGCAATTTTCCTGTAGTAATTCTTTGAAAATAATGTCAAGGCTCTTTTCCTGATCATGACTTTCAGGTATTCCAATAATTTTTAAATTATCTTTCCTAAGTCTGTTTTCCACATCAGTTGTTTTTTCAATGAGATATTTCACATTTTCTTCTAATTTTTCATTTTTTTGGTTTTGAAGTATTGATTCCTGATTTCTGGTAAATTCATCAATCTCCCTGAATTCTATTCTTTGTCTGAAGGATTTGTTCTCCTCAGAGAGTTTTCTTATCTCTTTTTCCATCTGGCCAATTTTGCTTTTTAAAGCATTCTTCTCCTCAATAACTTTTTGAACTGTTTTCTCCATTTGACCTAAGCTGTTTTTTAGCATGCTATTTTCTTCAGCATTTTTTGTATTTCCTTGACTGAGCTGCTGACTTCATTTTCATGTTTTTCCTGCATCTCTCTCCTTTCTTTTCCCAGTTTTTCTTCCAACTCCCTCATTTGATTTTCAAAGTCTTTGTTGAGCTCTGTCATAGCCTGAGCCCAATTTCTGTTTTTCTTGGAGTCTTTAGATGCAGGAGCTTGTGCTTCCTCATCTTCAGACTGAGTATTTTGATCCTTCTTGGGCTCATTTGCAAAATATTTTTCAATAGTCTTACTTTTGTTTCTCTGCTTGCTCATTTTCCCAGCCTGGGCCTGGTTTTGGGGTGCTTCCTGAGCTTTTGGGACACTCCCACAAGGGTCTCAGTGTGTGAGGCTCTGTCCTCTCTCCTGGTCTGTGAATGACCATATGTGCCCCCCCTCTGCCATGGGGCCGAGGTGGGGGGGCCTCTGCTGTTCTATGGGGGGGGGCCTAGACTGCGATTAGGATTTGAATGTGGTCAGAGCCCCCCAGAGTCATGTTCCAGAGGCAGAGAACAGAAGAGCTCTGTAGTCTCTCTTCACTCCCCTCCCTCAGCTCAATGGGCTACTGCTTACTGGCTCTGCCTGCTTCTGTTTCCTGGATCAGGGCTGGGCAAAGACCAAGCTGCTTGCTGTGTGCCCTGAGGGCTGGGCTCCGCGTGCTCACTCTGGCAGAGGTCCCCTGCTGTTCCCTCACTTTGTGCTCGGTGCTCCCCGGGGTGCAGCTCAGAGGACTTCCCTGCTGCTGTGAGCTGTGGCTCCCAGCACCCTGGGGCTGCCTCAGGGCCCGACCCTGACCCCAAGGAGCAGAGCCTTTCTGCTTTTTTCCAGGTTACCTTGAGTAGGAGAACTGCCTCACTGGTTCCCTTTGTGGGTTCTGTCTCTCAAAAGTTTAGTTAGAGTCCTTAGTTTATGAGTTTTTATCAGAGAGCTCCTAAGACTTGATCCCTTCATGTCGCCATCTTGGCTCCGCCCCCCCGACTTCTTTTTATGCTTCTATAATTGTAGTTTTAATTCTTTTAATAAAAATCTCTTGAGGATGGTTAAACCTATGATAAGTGGTGTTTAAACCTATCAATCACTCATATTTTAGGGCTCATTACTAGCAACTCATTGGCATATTTTCAGTCTCCCAACAGACCACAAGTCCTTCCTACCTTCTCATCAAGTGGGAATCTTGTGCCCATTTTCATCCTATCAAGTCATCCCAAGAAACTCTACCCCTTACTTGAAAGATTTCATTTTGTCCTTTTAGTATCCCAGAAGTATCAGAGTACCACATTGGCTGTCCATCTGTTGTCTCTCATTCTCACCACAGGAAAGATCAACATTGTATTCTGGTTGTGTTACTTGTAATATCTTACATAGCACCTTGAACTGAAGTTATTTTTAGTTAAATGTTTCAGCCTGCTTAGGTTCCACCACATAATTTCATTATCCTTTTGGTTCTTCATCATATTAATTCTTTTATATCATGTTAGTCAAGGAGCCACAGTCATATATTATCACTGGTGTATTAATATTTTTAAGTTATTGGTCTTTTACATATATTGTTTAGGATAATTGAAACCACAACAGAATTTCCCCAAAGTAATAACATATTTGTTTCTCCTGTTCACCCTAGGTTTAACTATTAACATCAATAGTGGTTATTTGAAACAGATATATTAAGGTACTAAATTACTAGTCTGCCTGTCCAGCCTCATTTCATAACCTGGGCAATATAAATTATTTGTTTACTTTGTTTTTCCATTTATAAAACATTAGAACTTTTTCTCTGCATAGGCTCACTGCAATTAAAATGAAAAAAAAGAGGACAGAATGTGAGAAAGTGAAGAGGGGAGAGTATTATAAAGGAAGAAGCACAGTGAGAAAAGAGATAGGAAAAAGAATATAGTCAAAGACATTGAAGAATGGAGAGGATGATATTGAGTGAGAAAAGAGTTAAAAAAGATAAATAATGAGAGAAAGGTAGAAGCAAAATAGAGACATAAGTGACAGGAATGAATTATTAGGTAGTGAAGTAGATTATACCCGAATTGCTTCACCTGTTGGAAGAATTTCCAAATGGCCAGTATTTTTATTTTATTGAAAAATCTGGTGGTAATTTTATTGATTTTTAAAAAGGTTTTTATTTCTATAGTCCTTGAAGTTGGAATGAATTTCACCTGGGATCCCTCTCTCTGAAGTTGTTAACATAGAAATTTGATAGGTCAGACTGTAAGTTAGTCTGGTGGTCTAGAATTCTTCTGGTTCCTGTGATTTTGCTCTTGACCTTAAATTGACTTTTGAAGAAAATAAAAAACTCATAGGAGGGAAGGATGACAGTCATACTGAAGAACTCATAGGATAGAGGGGAAAAACCAATCAGAATTATATTTGAGACTGTCAGACAGAGAACTGATAACCCCTGGCTGTTATTAAATGAAAGGTGTTATTAACTGAATTGGTGTTGTTCACTGACCCTAGAATTTGTGAGTTAATTTGTTATGTTACTCCTCCACTCTAATGTCTGGGAATCACCTTCTTCTATGCATTATGTCTTTTCATTCACATGAGTTAGGTACCATGACCTCAGCCAGTAGCCATCGCTCAACAACCTACTCACTTAACCCTGTCTCCCATCAAGGGCCATCTCCAGGCATCCTGATTCATATCTGGCCACTGGATCCAGATGGTTCTGGAGGAGAAAGCGAGCTGGTGATTTAGCACAGCATCCCATTACTCAAATACAATTCATGTGCATTATGACATCACCTCCCTGATGTCATGGTCTTCTTCGAGATGAAGGACAAACATCACCTACTCAGACCTGGATATAGTGCTGATTCTCCCCACAACCTCCTCCCAATTTTCCTGGCATATCTGCTGTTTTTTCCTCAGCTTCTCAGGAGTTGGTTAAATCTATTTGTAAGGAAATATATTAAGTGTTGACTATATGAAGACAAAAACAAAATGGCCTATTTCTTAAAGAGCTTGTAATTTATAGAAGTTGGAAGTGAGGGGGAAAAGTTTGCACAGATAATAAATAAAAAGTAAATACAAAGTTTCACAGTGGAATAACAAAGGTATTATAGGGATTTGACTTATACCTTTGAAGGGCACTCTAAGTTTCAAGAACCTAAAGTAGAGGAGAGAAAAAACATTTTAGTTAAACTATGCAAAAGGAATAAAGTAAGAAAATTATATGTCATTTACAGGGAATAGAAGAAAGTAGGCTAGTCAGGCTATAAAGTGAAGGCATAAAGATGGAAAATGAAAGGGTGATGTCAGAACCAGATAAAAATTCTGAGTCTGACTATAGAGAGGAAGAAGTGGGGACATACAGAATTGAAACAGAAAAATTTAGAAACCTATGAGAAACTAGCAAAAGAAGAAAGAAAAATTGGTTTGTGTTAGAGAGGATATATTGAGGAGATGTTACAGACATCTTAGAGAAGACTCAGGCTGATACTACCAATGTAGCCATTGGATCAAGAACTAAGGCAAGTTCCAAGAAAAAGTCTGCTTTTCCCTTAATTTTCCCTCCCAATCCCTATCTATAGATACAAAAATATAATCTGCAACTTCATTACCCCCCCCCATTTGAAAAAGAACACAGGGTCCTTAAGAGTAGATATAAGTGGGGGCAGCTAGGTGGTTCATCGGATAGAGCACCAGCCCTGGAGTCAGTACTCAGATCTGGTTTCAGACACTTAATAATGATCTAGCTGTGTGGCCTTGGGCAAACCATTTAACTCCATTTGCCTTGCAAAAATCTTAAAAAAAAAAGAAAGAAAAAAGTAGATATAAATGAAGATTAAGACAGAGAACTTAACTTACTGAGAATTTTTCTATTTGTGAGTTCAGAGCAATCATGATGCGACTTACAACTTTCCACTTAAAATAAACTCCCAAAGGTTCAAAGGAAAGCACACTTGAATGACAGGGCCCATAATAGTTTCTCTAGGCTTAAACTGAGTGATGGATGGATTCAAAAAGGTTGGGGGAGACTTAAGTCACAGAGTTCAATTAGGAGGTTATTGTAATAGTCCTGGTGAAAGATGATGAAGGTTTGAACTACATGGTGTGAGTGAAGAGCTGGAGAAGGATAAGGAAGATTGTATGGGGATCCCTTCTGAATAAAATAAAGAATATGATTCAGCCCATGTATCGATCATTTTCCTTGCCTATTTTAAATAGAAAACTTTAATATATCAATCAACTAAGTTAAAAATTAAATGACTTTCAATAAACCAAAAGCCCAGTATTTTCTTGCTGAAAGCAATATTATTAGAGTTACTCCATCTTTACACAAAACTATTATATGATAGTATTAGTTAGCTATTTCAGGTTACTGGAGGAAGAGAAACAGTCAACAGAAGCTCAAGCTTCACCCTTCATCTTCTATTCATCTTTCCTGCCTCTCTTCCAGGGGACATTGGCATTTGTAGTGCCCAAGTCATCAGCTAATAAACTTTCCCTCCATGTTCAAAATTTGTTTTTTAGGGTTTTTTTTTTTTGCAAGGCAAATGGGGTTAAGTGGCTTGCCCAAGGCCACACAGCTAGGTAATTATTAAGTGTCTGAGGCTGGATTTGAACCCAGGTACTCCCGACTCCAAGGCAGGTGCTATGTTCAAAATTTTTTTAAAAATTTGATTTGATAGTGCAAAATGAAGACTTTCTTAACAATTGAATATTCAGTGTTCAAACAGCCATAGCATCTGCCAACACCCACAGTAGCAGATTTTTTTTAGACAGACTCTTAAAGTTGAGTAATTAAGAATCTGGATCTCTTTACAGCACTGAGATCCTAGCCAAGATAATTCCTCTACAGCAGGTGGTATGCGACAACCATAGCTATAGAGACTGTGATACGACTCTGTTTATGTTAACATGTTAGACAGTGACACCAAAACCAGCCTTGCTTGTGACTCCACTAGGCTGGAATCCCAAGAAGCACAGACCTGAAAATAAATGTCTCAGAAATTCACTACATTTTCAGAATAAATATGGTACCCAATGCCCCTATTGATATAATCATAGAAGAAACCCAGTTCAACCTGTGCATTTTTCCAATGAGAAGCAATACTTCATAATGGATCAAATATTGGACTTGAAGTCAAGAAGACTTGAATTTGGATTTTTGCCTCAGATCTTTATTAACCTCTACAAGCCTTTTCCCCCCTTCTTCATAAAATAGAATGACAATATCTCACAGGATTGACATAAGAATCAAATCAGATAACATATATTAAGTACTTTGTCAGCTTAAAACATGAATTATTGATGATCATGATGATAATAAAGAGAATAAGGAAGAAAATGGAAGATTCAGAAATACTGAGAAGCTTGCCAAGTTGCTAAATTGCAGAGATGGATTCAAACCTATATCCTCTGACTTTACAGGTCTTATGCTCTTCCCATCATCTATACTGTTCCTTTTTGCTTAATTTAGTATTTATATAACTCTTCTCAAGGAAGTTAAAAGAACTCCTTGTTAGTTATTGACTGGTGATTTGTTTTTTGCATTTGAAATCATAAGAATGGTTGCTGGTAACATCGTATACCTGCATGAAGTAGGAAGCTTGGTGAAATGGAAGAAACTAGTTAAAGCTATAAGATACAAGTTAGGGTACTAACTCTGTCACTTGCTATCTTTATTGCCCAGCCAAAATCAATTAACCTCTCAGGGCTTTATGTTCCACATTAGCAGAAAAGAGATAATGTTTGCCCTATAGTACTGGATCATTTTGAGCAAGTGTTTTATAAACGTTAATATTCTACAGTTGCGAGTGATTCATTCTTACTTATAATTAACTCTCTCTCTCTCTCTCTCTCTCTCTCTCTCTCTCTCTCTATATATATATATATATATATATATATATATATATATATATATGAATTTTGCTCATAGTATTTGAGGAATTTTCTCCTGATGTCTTCAAACATGCCTATGTTTTTCCCACCTGTAATAATCCTTCACTTGATAGTGTCATACCTTTAAGCTGCAATATTACCTTCTCCTTTTATCTAAATGAAAGGGCCATCTATACTCATTGCCTCCATTTCCTCAGCTTCTACTCATTTTTCAACTGTTTGAATCACTTGACTGAATCTGCTTTCTTTAAGGAAATATATAAATAATCTAAATGCCAAATATGATTTTCTTTATTTTTTAGACCTTATCTTACTTTATCCTTCTGTAGCTTTTTGAGGCTGTTAAGCACCCTATCCTTTTGCTCTTTCCTGGTTCTCTCTGAGCCTTTTCAGTTTCCTTCCCTAGAGCATTATCTAAAGTCCCCCCACCTCCTATTTAGGTAAAGGCTATTTCCAGTCTTCTAGTCTTCAAGGTTCATAATCTTAGCATCAACCTCTTTTCCTTCATTATCTCTCTCTATCAAATCAGTTCCAAAGTTTTTTTTTTCCCAACTCTACCTCTAAAGAATCTGTCATATTCATCTCTGTCTCTCCCCTATACGTATAGGTTCAGTTTTTCACTCTCCTGAACTATTTCAGATAGATTTCATGGCCATCTCCCCGATTCCAGGCTCTCCCCTTCCAGTTCTCTTCCACACAGATGTCAAATTAATATTTATAATACACAGATCTGCCTGTGTCATTTTCCTGTTAAAAATACTCAGTGCTTCTTTATTACCTATAAGATTAAATGTAAACTCATCACCAGCTGGGTGTTTAAAGCCTCCCACAGTCTGGCTTCTACCTATCTCTCAAGACTACTTTCATGTTATGAAATTATTTTACAAATTCTTCAAACTGGCTTACTCTATGTCCCCTAAAATTAACTTCCTTCCCTCTTTGTTTTTTAGTTTTTTTCTTTAGTTTTTTTTGCAAGGCAATAGGGCTAAGTGACTTGCCCAAGGTCACACAGCTAGGTAATTAATAATTGTCTGAGTTTAGATTTGAATTCAGGTTCCTCCTGACTCTAGGGCCGATGCTCTATCCACTGCACCACCTAGTTACCTCTTCCCCTTTGTTTTTACACAGATTGTCACTTACAGCTTGATTGCATTCATTCTTCCCTCTTTCTCTTTGAGTATCAGATTCCTTCAAGATTCAATTTAGTTTTGATTTATTTCTTTTTTGATTGCTCAAGTTGTTAGTGGTCCTCTCTTTTTAAATTATCTTGTATGTCTTTTATTGTCCTATTTTCCTCAAGTAGAATATAAAATCCTTCAGGAAATGAACTCTTTTGTTTTTGCATTTATATTCTCAATGCTTTGTGCAAATATTCCATGCATAGAAGGTACTTAATAAGTTGTTTTATTGAACTTCAAAATTCAGAGTCACATAATCTTCTCCGGGTTCAGGTTCAGTTTTCCATCTTTTTGTAAAATATGTTTTTATTTCATTAAATATTTCCCAATTATCTGTGAAATTTTTTAACATTTCTTTTTTAAATTGATGAGTTCCAAATTCTCTCTTTCCTTCTCCTCCCCCCTCCTTGAATCAAGTTGATATTGATTATACATATGAAGTCTTGCAAAACCTATTTCTATATTAGCCATGTTGCAAAAGAAAACAGCCAAAAAAAAGGTGAAAAATAAAGTTTAGAAAGTATGTTTTCATCCACATTCAGAGTTTATTAGTTCTCCCTCTGGAAGTAAGAGATAGCATAGGGTATGCATAGTTTTATACTCTTGTGGACATATTTCCAAATTGTTCTCTAGAATGGTTAGACTAGTTAACAGTTCTACCATCTACATATTAATATCCCAATTTTTCCACATCCCTTCCAGCTTTTGTCTTTTTCCTTTTCTGTCATGCTAGACAATCTGATTGGTGTGATAGTATCTCAGTTATTTTAATTTGCATTTCTCTAATCAGTAATGATTTAGAACATTTTTTTCCATGTAAATATACGTAGCTTGAATTTCTTCTTCTGAAAACTACCTGTTCATATCCTTTGTCCATTTATCAACTGTGGATTGACTTTTTTTTTTTTTTACAAATTTAGCTCCATTCCCTATGTATTTGAAAAGTGATGAATTTATTAGAGAAAATTGCTAAAAAAATTTCCCCTAGTTTCCAGTTTTCCTTCTAATTTTAAGTATATAAGCTTACTTCTGCAAAATTTCATGTAATTAAAAATTACCATGTTACTTCCTGTGATCTTCTCTATCTTTTATTTGGTCATAAATCATTTCCTTGCCATAGATCTTATAGGTATAGATTTTTGTGCTCCCCTATTGCCTTATGATATAATAAATTCATTTTAATCTTATCTGGGCATATGGTATGAGATGTTAATCTAGTTTTTGCTATACTGCTCTCCAGTTTTCCCCAGAAATTTTTGTCAGTTGGTGAATTCTTACCCACATAACTTGAATCTTTGGATTTATCAAATGATAGATTAATATGATCATTTACTACCCAACCCATCATTCCATATTTTTTAGCCAGGAACAAATGTTTTGATAATTGCCATTTTGTAATATGGTTTGAAATTTGGTACTACTAGGCTGCCTTCTTTCATATTTTTCTCATTGATTCCCTTTATTCACACACACACACACACACACACACACACACACACACACACACACACACACACACAGACAAAGTTTTTGCAAGACATTGGGGCTGGGTTTAAGTGACTTACCAAAAGTCACACAGCTAGGTGATTATTAAGTGTCTGAGGGTTGGATTTGAATTCAGGTCCTCCTGACTCCAGGCTCAGTACTCTATCCACTATGCCATCTATGTGCCCCTTCCCTTCATATTTTTGATTTAATTGCATTTTTCTAGCTTATGTTTCTCTAGAATTTAGCTATATATACATGTATCTTTTTCTAGTTATAAAATAATTCTTTGGTAGGTTTACTGGTATGGTGCTAAATAAGTAAATTAACAGGTAGAATTTTCATTTTTATTGCATTGGTTTAGTCTACCCATGAGCAATTAATATTTTTCCAGTTTTTTAGACCTGTCTGTATTTGTGTGAAAAGTATTTTGCAATTGTGTTCATGTAGTCCCTGTGTTTATCTTGGCAGATGGACATTCTATATTTTATGGGCTTTTGTTGCTATTTTAAATGGAATTTTTCTTTTTCTCTCTTCCTGATGGATTTTGTTGATAGTATAAAAGTGAAAATGATTTATATGGGTTTATTTTATATCCTACAACATTGATAAAGTTTTTCATTGTTTCAAATAGCTTTTTAGTTGATTCTCTAGGGTTCTATTAAGTTTATCATCATATCATCTGCAAAGAGTCTAACTTCAAAGTTGGATAAGAGGAATTTTTATTACAAATTTTATTACAAAATATGTATGCTCTCCTTTTGCCTCTTCATAGTGAAGGTTCTTTTATGCGAGATAGTTTTCTCGATTCTTTCTCTTCCTTTTCCCTTTTCCCAGGCATTCCTCATTCTTACTTATCAATTTTTTTTACAGAATCCCAGCATTGTTATCTTACTTGTGTTCTTTTTTAATGTGGAATCCTTCTAACTTATCCTAATGATGATAAAGTTCTTTCAAGTTATATACATACATACATATATATATATATATATACATATGAAATCTTACTATCAAAAGTTATATAATTTAACCTTTTTCAGTCCCTTAGGATTTCTCTTTCAGGTTTACTTCTTTATGTTTCTCTTGAGTCTTATATTTGAAAATAAAATATTCTACTCAGGTCTGATCATTTTCATTAAGAATACTTGAAAGTCCTTTTTTTCTTTAAATACTCATTTTTTTCCCTTGAAGAATTGTTTTCACTTTTGTTGGGGAGGTTAATTTTGATTGAAAGCCTATTTCTTTTACATCTTGGAATATCATATTCCAAGCTCTCTATGTCCTTAATGTGGAAGTTGCTAAATCTTGTGATTGTAACTGTGGCTCCACAATATTTTAATGGTTTATTTCAGACTATTTGAAGCATTTTCTCTTTGATCTGGGAACTCTGGAATTTAGCTATAATATTCCTGGGAAATTTTCATTTGGGAATCTATTTCAGGAGGTGATCAGTAGATTCTTTCAATTTCTATTTACTCTCTGATTGTATGATATTGGAGCAATTTCCCTTGATAATTTTTGATATATGATGCTTAACCTTTTTTTGATCATGGATTTTCAGATAGTTCAATAATACTTAAATTATCTCTCCTCAATTTATTTTTCTAGGTAATTGTTTTTCCAATGAGGCATTTCCCAGTTTTTTTCTGTTTTTTACATTCTTTTGACTTTGTTTTCTCATTTGTTCATGTCTCATGGAATCATCACTTTACACTTGCTCAATTTTAATTGTTAAGGAATTATTTTCTTTTTAAAATTTATTTATTTACTATTTTATTTCCCCCAGTTACATATAAAAACTATTTTCAACATTTTCAAAAACTGTATTCCAAATACTCTCTTCTTTCCTCCCTCCTTTCCCTCCTTCCTCATTAAAAAGGCAAGCAATTTGATAAAGGTTATACATGTGTAAATCATGTTATATAAGAAAACACAAACAAAAAAATAAAACTCAATAAAAATAAGATTTAAAAAAGTGTGCTTCAATCTGTATTCAAACTTCATCTGTTCTTTCTCTGAAGATAGTATTTTTCATCATAAGTGCTTTAGAACAGTCTTGGATCTTATTTTTTTTGGCTTAGAATAGTTAAGTCATTCACAGCTGATCATAGTACATAATTGCTGTAACTGTGTACACTGTTCTCCTGGTTCTTCTTACTCTGCTTTACTGAATCAGTTCATATAAGTCTTTTCAGGATTTTCTGAGAGTATTCTGCTTATTATTTCATAATACCCCAATAGTATTCCATTATACTGTGACTTGGTCAGCCATTCCAGAATTTATGGGCATCTCCTCAATTTTCATTTCTTGGCTACCTGCTTTAAGTGTCTTTTGGGCATATATATGATCTTTTTCCTGTGCTTGAAAAAAATTTTTTTTAAGTTCTGACCTGGTAGTGATGTTGTTGGGTCAAAGGGAATGCATGGTTTTATAGCTCTTTGAGCATAGTTTCAAATTGCTCTACCAGAATGGTTGAATTAGTTCACAACTTTAACGTCTCACTCAACCACATTACTTCTAACATTTTTCATTTTCCTTCTCTCCCATATTACTTCATTGATAAGTATGGAGTGGATCTTAGAGTTCTTTTCATTTTGTATTTCTTTAATCAATAATAATTTAGAATATTTTTAAGGAATTAGTTTCTTCAGTGATGTTTTCTACCTCTTTTTTTATTTGACCAAGCTTTTTAAGGAGTTATTTTTTACAGTGAATTTTGATTCTCTTTTTGCGCCACCAGGACCATTCTGTTTTTTAAGATGCTGTTTTTTTTTTCAGAATTTTTAGTACCTCTTTGACAAATCTATTAATTTTATTTTTTTATTATTTTTTCCTTCACACTCATTTTAAACCTAATTTTCCTTTACCACTTATTTAATTTTTTTAGTTCTTCTAGGAATTCTTTTTTTTTTTGCAAGGCAATGGGGTTAAGTGACTTGCACAAGTTCACACAGTTAGATAATTATGTAGTGTCTGAGGTCATATTTGAACTCAAGTTTTCCTGACTCTAGGGCCTGTAAGCTAGCCTTGGGCCACCTAGCTGCCTCCTTCTAGGAATTTTATAGAACTTGTTTCCATTTCAATTTTCCCCCCTTTTGTATTTTTTGGTCTGTTCTGTTTTCATTATCTTCCTCTGAATTTGTCTTGATTTTTCTTGTCACCATAATAAAATTTTATGATTAGTTTCTTTTTTTGGTTGTTTGCTCATTTCCCCATGCTATTTCTTGATTTTTGAACTTTATATTAAAGTTAGACTCTTCCTCTGATATGGAGGTGTCTCAAACTTCAGGTTTTTTTCACACGTTCTCTTCAGAGCTAGTTCAGGGAATTTGAATTTCATCTTTCCAAAGTGGTGGTCTTTAGTCTGGTCCTTCCCCAAGAAGGGATCCTGATCCTTGGTATTGCAATTGATATTGTTTCCTCAGGATTCTTGCTCCTTTGAGACAAGGCTCCCCCTCAGGTGCCCTTCTCCTTTTGGACTGAAGTGATGTTTCCTGATCCCTTGTGACCAAAAGAGATGGTGCCCCTTAGGGCTCCCATACCCCCTTGACTGAAAGTGCTCCTTTTTATCATTGAACTTTGATTCAGAAGTGGGTGCAAGCCATAGATTTACCAAATACCCTCTGGTCCTGTTTCCAGTGCCGGTACAGTTTCCCTTGTAATGTCTTTTCTGACCACTTGCTAAGTTTCCTTATCATCTATGACTTGAAACCTCCTCAAGTTGCTGCTGATTTTGTTGCTGCCACCTAATCCCACCATTGGTGTTTCATCCAGGTAAACTCTGGACCAACTTCAAACCCTGTGTCATAGATTTTCTTTTCAACCTCCTAAGTTGTCTTGGGCTGGGAAAAATGTCTCACTCTGATCTTTTGTTGGTTCTGCCAACCCAGAATTCAATTTGAGGCATTATTTTAAAGTTATTTGGAAGGCAATAGCTGAGTTCTTTCTCTGTTTTTCCTTTTGGCTCTGTCCTATTAGACAAGTTTTTGAGTGATGTGACTAAGGACTCTGGATTTGAGAGTCAGAATTTGTAATGAGATCAATAAGTGATATTGACCATGCTTTTTTATAAACAGTCCACAAATAGTTCTTGTATAACCTGTGGCCCCAAATCCCAGACTTGGATCTATATGGAATAGGGTCTATTTTGGAAGGGGGTCGTCCCATAAATCACTTCTTGGATTGTGCTCTCACAAAGGTTTTCTAAGAATATTAAAATGTGGTTCACATCTAGTTCTCTAAAGAAAACTTAAATTGACCCTTATATCCTTATACAAATACTCAAGATAACTATGTATTTAAGACCATAGAACAGTCTTTATTTCATATCACAAAACACTAAAAACCAAGAGAACTGTACCTGAACCCAAAATGGTTGACACCTCTCTTCTTTTTAATAAACCTTTTGTCCTTGAGGCTTTTTTTTCAAAGGAAAAAGAACTCAAAATTAATATTAAGTGATATCTCTCATCCTCTGGTAAATCTCACATTCCCATGGGTCCTCCAGACTCATAATCACCCTGTGGTTGTGGCTTCTGTCAAAGGAAAATTGCATCTGGGGTTTCTAGAGAGTAGTTCTTCTTCCCCTTTGGCTTAAAAACTGACAAAAACAATGGAGCCAAGGTCTTGATTTATTCCTCCTAATAGTGCCCCTGTTCCTTGTTGCTTCTCCTGCTTTGTGGTCATTCTTTTGCAACTCTTATTTTTAAAATTCTTGGGCTGAAAACTTCTTTGTGTGGTGATTTCTTCCTCTTCTAAATATTTCTTTGCCTCTCTCCACTACCTCTCTACAGTTGTCATCTCACATATTGTGTGCAAAATACTATGCTGTTTCCATGTAGTGTTACAAAAAGGTAGAAAAGAGCACTCAAAGAGCTTAGAATCTAGTCGAGGAATAAAACATAAATATAACTAACATTGAGAAGTATGTGATAAGTGCTGGCAATGTGTTCATTTCAGAGGAAGGAGAGAACACAGCTGGCAATGATGCTTATGTAAGATTTCACAGAATAGGTGAGACTTGAACTGGATCTTCAGGGTTATCTAGGGTTCAAATAGGTGAACATAAGTGGAGTGAATCATGAGGAGAGTCTTAAGTAGTGGGCATGAGGAAACTTTAATTTCTTTAAAGGCATGAGAGGATAAAATATGTTAAGAGTGAGAGATCAATCTGACTGCAGCAGAGTACTCATGTAGGAGAATAGAGGGAGAAAAAGATGGGAAGGAAACTTGGAACCAGGTTACAGAAAACCTTAAAAATTAGACTCGTGGAGTTTGGACTTATCCTTTGTCAGTGGGGATACATTAAATATTCTTAAGTAGGGAAGTTGCATGATAAAAGTAATTTAAACTGACATAGTTTGTGGTAAAATGGATTAGGGGAAGGAAAGGGATATGGGGGGCAGTATGTGATACTGAGAATTATGGGAATTATGACAACTAATGAAGTGGATGGTAACAATAAACTGAACTAGGGTAGAAGAAGTGAAAAATGGAGAAATGATGGAGTAGAGATAGATTATTATGACTGATTGGATATTGGAAACCAAGGGTAGAAAGACATTTAAGCTTGAAGATGTTAAGAATGAAAGCCAAGGGAAATGATCTATTGGTGGCAATAGGAGAATGAGGGGAAGAGCCAATTTTGAGGGAAGGATGATGATTCTATTTTTATGATATAATGAATTCAGTATGATTGTGGGACATCTGAGTGGAAATACCAAGCAGGCATCTGGAGTGGATTTAGAGATGTAGATTTAGTAATAATCTATATGAAAGTCTCAGCTGAAAATGATGGAGTAGATTAAATCTCCAAGGGAGAATAATAGGACATGAGGGAACAAGAGGGAAGAACAGGAGTTTTAGAAATACACAGACTCATACATAGTATGAAAGAATTCAAAGTATGAGGATATTCTTAATAAAGTCAAATATTGCTAAAAGTTTAAAGAACATAAAGACCAAAATGGTCCATTATATCGCCTCTCGTTTCTTCATGCCTGGTCTCACATCATGAAGTCAGTTATCTAGTGGTTTGGATCCTCACCTCTCAACCCCTTTGCTTCCTTTTGACCTCCTTCCAAGACCCTGATTTTCTTTTTTTGTTGTTGTTGTTTTGTTTTCTCAATTAGTCAGGGCAAAAGGCTGAGGAGAGTCAGAGTAAGTAAGGAAGGAAGGAAAGACATCTTTTCCTCTGGTGTGTGTTGGACAGAGAAAGCCAAAGAAGCCAATCATCTCCTCCAGTCCTCTCCAGAGGAATATTTTTTACTTAAGGACCCTGTGCTTGCCTTTCTCAGCAAGGCCATCTGTTGCCTGTAGTTGCAAAATAAATAACTGAAAAGGGATCATTTGGAGTGTAGACATCAGAGGGAGCTAAGAAAAGTACACATGCCAACTGCTGTACTCCTACCTTCTTCAAAGTTGACCTTCCAAGAATCACCTCTCATGCTATTTGATATTTGTTTAATCTCCAGGACTTCAGTTACTATTGAGGTTTATGAGAAATCATTATTATGTGACTAATTAAAACTACCATGAGGACAATGTTGATGTTCATTTGCATGATAAAATTTTTAAAAATCGACTCCTTGGAACCTGATTTTGTTGAAAAATATATTGTAGTGATTGGAATTTGAAGACTTGTTAGTGATATAAGTTATTTGGTTATCAGCCACCCTTCTACTACCCTTTTAAGTGGAGACTCATCACATTAAATAAATCACTGAAAAAAGTGCCTAATTCAATATGCAGCATGGTACATGATATTTAGACCATCTTGGCTTAGTTGCATGATGAAATAACTCCTGTCCTTCAGGACTTGACTCTTGCATGAGGTTATTCCTGATTCTTTTCATTCTTTTTTAAGGGGAAGAAAGTTATAAGCATTTATGTAATTTCTATTATGTCTTAAACATTTAAATCTTTGATTTTTCACAGCATCTCTGTGAGGGTAGGAGCTATTATTATCACCATTATACTACTGAGAGGAAACTGAGGCAAACAGAAGTTAAGATGGTAGTCACCATGGTGGTCATCCAGCTAGTCATTATCTTCAACTGGGTTTGAACTCATGTCTTCCTGACTTCTGGCCCAGCACTCTTATCCAGTGTATCACCTAGCTGCATTGCTACTGCTACTACCCATTCTCCACTTATTTTGCCTTTAAATTGCAAATAATTTGTGTTGATTTATCTGTGTAAGCAGAGTGTAAGTTTCCAGGGAAGAGGAACTATGTTATGTCTTTGTATTCCCATGAAGCACAAAATTAGTGATTAATAAATGCTTACTGAATGAATGAATGAGATACACAAAGGCTAAAAAAATGTCATTTATAGAAGTATCCTTTTCTTTCTGACTTTCTAGGGGTTCCAGCAAAAATTTTCTTTTCATAGTAAAGAGATTGTGGCCATTAGCTGTTCCTGGTGTAAGCAGGCGGTAAGTGCTCATTTAATGGTTCACTTTAGGCTCAACATAGATGTAGTGATATAAGGCACCTAAAAAAGTCATCCAGTCCAACTTCTTTATATTGTGATGAGGAAACTGAGGTTCAGAGAGATTAGGTGGTATGGCCAAAGGCACACCTATGATTTCAAGTCTTTCTGTGTTCTGTATTCTATGATGCCTCATGTCTCAGTCTCAATCCACTGAGGAGGAGCACCAGTTCCTTCTTCATTTAACTTTTTCTGTTTCTTCTTAATTGACATGTAACTAAATCCATAGCTTGTGATCTCTTTCCTTGTTGTACCAAGAACATCACATCACAAATAATATTGTTTTTTCTCCCCTAGTGGTTATATCTTTATGTACTATTTGATATGAAGGAAAAAGCTTATTTTTTCCTTCTATTTCTATATTATTCATTCAAAAAATTTTATTTATTCTGATTCTCATAATTACTCATGAGGATTAACTCCAGTCTGTTATTTGTACCAATGGGATCTGATCAACTGAACTAGCCAGTTTCTTAAACAACTAGAAGGCAAAATTGTATGTTAAATCACCATGCATTAAAGATCCATTAGAAATGAAAATCATTGTCACTTTCTAGATCAATGATTTTGAATTGGAAGGGAACTTAAAGGTCATTGAGTCATTTTACATATGAAGAAGCTGTGATCCAGACAAAACCTCTATGAAATTATCATATAAGATCATAGATAGAATATACCAGAGTGGCTATTGAAGCCAACCACTTCATTTTACAGGTGAGAGAACTGAATTAAAAAAAAAAGAATTTAAATGATTTGCTCAGAGTCACATAACTGGGAAGTATTTGAAATGGAATTTGAACTCACATCTTTTTGATTCTGGGCAGTTAGTTGATACAGTAGACAGTGTTGGACATAAAGTCAGGAAGACCTGAGTTCAAATTTGGCCTCATTCACTGACTAATTATGGGATCCTGGGAAGTTGCTTAAACCTGTTTGTTTTAATTTCCTCATCTGTAAAATGAACAGGAGAAGACATTGGGAATCTTTGCCAAGAAAACTCCAAACAAGGGTCATGAAGAGCTGTACAACAACTGAATACACTGAATAGCAATTTCCTGATTCTAGGTCCAGGACCCTTAGATTCAAGGTCCAATCTATTTCACCATTATAATATAGAAAACTGGCAAATAAGATTAAATTGATTAACTTTCCATTCTGACCCAATGGAAAAGGCAGTGAATTTCAAATTAGTGGATTTAGATTTGGATCCTAGATTTGCCACTTATTGACTTTATGATCATAGGCTTTAGTCTTATAAAATGAGGTTTTTTTTTTTTTGACTATATGACCTCTTAGGTCCCTTCCAATCCTAAATCTACGATTGAATGAAAATGCAAAATTACTAGGTAAAGTGAAATTTACCTGTACAAGTTCTAAAATGACTACAAAGGATCTTCCATTTCATGAGGAAACAGAAGGAGAAGCAGATTGTGTGATTTGCCTGAAAAGTCATACAATGACTCAATGGCAGCAGTGGACATAGGCACCTGCTCTTTTCTTTGTAGTCTATTGTTATAATGATTAAAGTCAAAGTTCTTTCCTTCAATTTAGAAATGCCAAGTACTGTGTTTATAGAGAATCATCATTCCCGAACTAAAAGTTCAAGTTTATTGCCTTCCAGCAAAAGAAAGACAGAACAATTGTCCTTATTCTCTTTCTTAGTAAAGGAATAGCTGTACAAGGAGAGGGACCCTAATCATTTTGTATTCTTCTGACCCCTAGATTTCAAGGGACTGCTTGGATGAGATTTACATGTCTGGAAAAGAGTTCACTCTTTTCTGTCTAGAATCACTCTGATTTTAGCTTGTTTTCTCTTGCCTTTCACATATTTGACCTTCACAGCAATCTACCAGTTTCATATTTTTATTCTACCCATTTGCCAGGTAATAAAACTGACTGGGTTAAATGACTTATCCACACATCTAGGAAGATCTTTAAATGCTTTCTGAATCTGTCTTGTACTCTATTCATTCTACCTCCTATTGGCCAAAATCATAAAATATTAGAATTGGAAGATGTTATAATGGTCATTCTAAGAGCTAATGTTCTATAGAGCAGTGGTGTCAGTCTCAAAAAGAAACAGATCCCTATGGGCTGTATATTGATCTAGTTTTAATTTATTTATTTATTAAATTTTTTTCCAAATACAAATAAAAACAGTCTTTAACATTCTTTTTTTAATTATGAGTTTCAAATTAACACTATCAATGTTGCATTATATTTTTAGCTATTTTGTTAAATATTTCCAAATTCTATTTTGATTTGGTTTAAGCTGGCACTTCTTGGTAGTGAGTTTGAACCTCTGGTGTAGTGGAATGGGAACTGGCTTCTAGAACTTTTAGAGGACTTGACTTTGGATTCAAGCTTTTTTTCTTGTGCCTGCGTAACTGAGCAAATCATTTTGCTTCTCTGGGACTTGATTTTCTCATTTATGCAAAGAAAGTTGGACTATGAAACTATTCAGGTCTTTTATATCCTTTAATCTAAAATTCTTTAATTATGATGTATCTCTAAAGTAATTTTAAGTGCTAAATCTTATAATTTAATCAATTCCCTACCAAATGATGGACCTTTATTATAACTTAATTTAATTTACTGTAGCTTAATTTAAATCCATCTGCTTATGGAGTATGTAGTTCAAACTCCAATGTGATTCAATTGCTGCAGCTCTAGTTCCCCTAATCCAAGGGTTTTTTAACATTATGTCATGAACCCCTCTAAGAGTTGGGGAAACCTATGAATCCCCTCTCAGAAAAAAGATTTTAAATGCATGAAATAAGTATAAGACCTAGCACTTTTATAATACTATAAGGTTTGCAAAGAATTTACAAATATGATCGCATTTGATTCTCACAACAACCCTGAAGATAGAGGCTGTTATTCCTTCTATTAACAGATGAGAAAAATGAGGCAGACAGTAGTTACAATTAATTAGTATCTAAGGTCAGATTTGAATTCAAATCTTCCTGACCATTGACCTCTTCCTGAGATCAGATCTGGCCTCAGACATGTACTAGCTGTGTGACCTTGGGCAAGTCTTGTTTACTTCAGTTTCTTCATCTGTAAAATGAAGTAAAGAGGAAATGGCAAACTACTCCAGTATCTTTGCCAAGAAAAACCCCAAGAAGAGTCAAACATGACTGAACAACAACTTTCTGACTACAGGTTCAGTAATCTATCTACTGTATCACTAGCTTGCCTCATGCATAGGGTTACAAAGGAATCAAATGGGAATCGAGTTTATGGGAATCAAATTATCAAAATATATTTTTATAAATCCACAGATGCTCAGAAATCTCTCTGTGTTTCCCTTGTGTGCATGACTCTAAGGGATCAGCTCAGAGAGTACCTACATCTAAATATGATCTGGTCTTTTTGCTATGGATTGTTGCCTCTCTCTGTTTGTTCTCATGTCATTTAGAACTCTTGTTTTCTCTTCCCAGTTTCACAACAAGGTTACCTGCTTCATGATGCACCATATTGAGGAGCCATGCTCTCTAGGGGCTCATGCTGCTGTTATTGTCCCACCTACCTGGATTATTAAGGTGAAGAAACCACAGGTAACTGCCTAGTTACTCTTAGTTACTAATGCTTCCAAACAAACTTAGATGATAACTGCTGCTTTTTGCCGCTTTTCTCAACTAACCTTTGGGGTCAGACACCCCTTGCTTATATATCCACATGCACCCATGCTTGACTGCCATGGCCATATTCCAATCTCTGATTGTGATGCTCTGGAGGACTGTAATGGAAAAACAAATTCATTCTAATGAAATAAAAAATCCAAATTAGGGGAAATCTCTTCCCTGTTTACATACTCGCCATGCCCCTACAGGAGGGTGGGATTCAGACCTGAGTCTCACTGAGATCCAGTGATGGGTACAGGAAAGTCAGAACTTGTGGGTACTGATACAATTGCGCAGTATCCTTGTTCTTAATTCTTGGCTGTTTGGGAGTTAGAATAAGTATGTTCTTGAGGTCCCACTTCATAGTTAAGGTGGTCTCTACTTCTGAGTTTCTCTATTGAGAGGGATGGAATTGAGTTTGCTGTTTTTTAGTATATAAAGCCTACTCAGAGCAAAATTCTATGGAAGATCAAATAGATTTGATGATTGCCAAAACCATCTCCTTATTGTGCTGTATATCCATTGGATTTTGGATCATAAGAAATGGGATGTTTTGGGAAAATTTCTAAATCTATGCTATTCACTGTAAAATAAAGCTTTCTTTATCACTGTCCTGTTAGGTAAAATGAGGCTTCAATTCAGTAGTAGCCTTTAGCAGAAAGAGGACATTTTATCATCTTTGGGTTCATGTGAAGCAAATGTGGATATAGGGAGAGTTGGATAGTAACTTTCAATGCTGTATTCTTATTCAGTCATTTCAGTTGTGTCTGACTCTTTGTTACCCCTTCTGGGGATTTCTTGGCAAAGGTACTGTTGAGGTTGCCATTTCCTGCTCTATTCATTTTACAGATGAGGAAACTGAGGCAAATAAGATTAAGTGATGTGCCCAATGCCTGAGGCAGATTTAAACTCACAAAAATGAGTCTTCCTGACTCCAAGTGCAGCACCATCAATTGTGTGTGGAATTGTTATGTCAGAACACTGATTTGTTCTCCCTATTTAACATGCCTGCCTATATCGGCTAGTTTTGTGTAGTGTGCCTTTGGACAGATATGTCATTTGGGTGAAATCTTCCTTCCTCAGGGTCCTAGGCAGGTTCTAGCCTAGGAAACTAGCTTCATTTTTTCCCCAAAATCAGTCAGTCAACTTACTGTGTTTGAGTAAAAAAAAGACTGTGCACCCTCTAAACTTCTAGGATGCCAAAATACTGTAGTTTAAATGTTGCTGAATTATATGTAGCCCATTTCAGATCTTCAATAGAGAGGAATGTGGTGGATAGGAAAAGGCTACAGTGTACTGCCAGTTAAGAATTACTCAGGTAAAACAGTCTAAGAATGTCGTCCAATAGATGTTTGACTGTATTAGAAGATGGGTTGGTTATATAGCAAGATCTAGTGAAAATCAACAGCCAAGAAACCCCTGTGTTTTGTTGTATCTGCAATGTCTCTTGCCAGAGCTTTAATAACTACCAGATCCCATTTCTCAGTCATCCTTCTTTACCTCCCTACCTTATTTGATACTGTTGACTATTCTCTCTTCCTAGACAGTCTTTTAGTCTTAGATTTTCATCATATTCTTTTCTTCTAGTATTCCTTGTACATATTTGACCATTCCTTCTCAGTCACCTTTATTGAATCATCAGCATTCATCACCAAGCATTAATTAGTGTCTACTATGTGAAAATCTGTTATACAAAGACAAAATGCAAAATAACACCTTCTAAAAAAACATCCCATTCTTGGGAACTGTAAAAACTAGGAGACTTTTGAGCTTCTACCACAAAGTGGTAACTGAACTGAGCTGTAAATTTAGAGAGGAATTTTAAGAGGTGAAGACTGAAAGGAAATGAATTTCTGGCACAACTACCTGTTGCCAGGGAAGCTTGGGGAACAGAAAGTAGACTAATTTGGTTACAAAGTAAAGCATCTGAAAGAAAATAATGCAAAATAAACCTAGAATGGTTGATTGGAGCTAGAATATTTAATGCCAATCTGAAGAATTAGTCTTTTATCCTAATAGCAATAGGGACACCCTAAAGGTTCTTGAGCAAAGGAATGATGAAATGAGAATTATACCTTGGAGAAAAATTTCATCATTTATTCCCCTAAAAGAAAATAATGTTAAGGATAAGAGAGTCAGTATTCAATAACAGACTATTCAATAACAGAATGATGAAAATAAGATTCAGTCATTCAACTTACAGTTGTAGATACGGATGACTAGGAGACTGAAAGCTAAGCCTCATAATCACAGAAAGTTTTCTTGTGGTCTAATAGAACAGATAGAAACTATAGCTATATCTACATATAGATATATATTTAACTTCATGTATATCTGTGGGGGAGAGGCAGGAGACCTGGCATTGGACCTCCTTTGCTCTTAGCCTTGGACATTAGTTGACACTTAAGTTTTGACCCAAGGTTCTCAGTTTTAGATTGCAGGGTTTAGCCAAAATAAGCTGAGATACAATAATATCTGCACAGACTTCTGGAATAAAATGGACATCTCAAAAGAGGAGGAAATACATTTTTTTTAGCTCAGGATGAGTTACTTGATCCATGGTGAAACTCAGAGGGAGGGAAACATAATGGGAGTTTTGCTCTAAAATGGAGGCTTTACTTATGCCACAAGTGATCTTAGAATATTCCAGAAATAAAAGGTTGTCAATAATGTAGGTTACAGACAACCTTTTCTTTCTGGAACAATCTAAGATGTTAAGGGACTTTTCTAAGAAACACAGGTTGTAGGCAACCAAGTAAGTATTTAAACTCCAAAGTCAATGAGTGTTCTTGTTTTTATGGTCCCCTTTAAGAACAGTGAGTGGTTGAAGCAAGATTAAGATAGTATTGTGGGGGCAGCTAGATGGCAGTGGATAGAGCACTGGCCCTGAATGGGGAGGACCTGAGTTCAAATCCTGTCTCAGATATTTAATAATTATCTAACTGTGTGATCTTGGGCAAGTCACTTTACTCCACTGCCTTGCAAAAACTAAGAAAAAAACAACCCTCCTCCCAAAAAACCCCATAGTACTGTTGGTTGGATTTTAGTTAAGTATGAATATGTGACTATAAGAGAATAATTAGGTCAAAATGAAATTAAAGTAAAACAAATAGTAAGAATTGGCATACTTCTTATTTGACACTCCCATTCCCACCTCTGCCCCTACACCACCACTCTGCCCTATATTTTAAATATACTTGATTTAGTATAGATAAATTGTATTTTTGTATTTTGTCATTGGTGTGGGATAAAACATTAGAACTGGACCTCTAATTTATTTGGTATAGGAAATGATCAGAGGAGAAAAGACCTTCTCTTATAAGTTGGCACATATAATTTACAGTTTTGAAGATTTGCCTAGAGAAGTCAGGTCTTAATAATAATACACCAGGTCACAACACCAGAGGTAGGTTTGGAACTCAAGTCTTAACTCCATAACTCTCTAGCCTTCAAAACACACTTTCTTTGTCCTAAATGTATAAAAAGACAGGCATATCATTTGTCAAGAATTTCTTAATGATTTGATCCTGACTCAAGTTTATGGTGGGTGCTCTGCTGAACATACATTATATATATGTATATATATATCATATATGTATATAGATAGATAGACAGATAGATAGAAGAAGGATTGCTTCACTTAATCTTAGGGAATGTGTTAAAATGCGGAGTTGATATAACAAACCCTCTTAGCACTTGCCCAGAGCTCCAAAAGGTGATATCAGAGAATTCCTATAGCATTGGCCATGGTATCTATATTAGGTTTAAACTGTGAGTTCAAGATAAGTTAAGGTGTGGAAAGGATGATGATATTGCTCATAAAAAAAGAAGTTGGTTAAAATGGTATTAATGCTCAGTTCATTATATTCACTGTGGAAAAATTCCACACTGAAAAAAATATATTTTCCCTCCATTTTTTGACAAGAAGGAGGAGTTGAAATGAATCAGAATATTAGAAGCAAATGAAGAGTATGTGAGCTTTTTATCATGTAATAGGTTCAGATTATTAAAGTATGCCCTCTTGAGGATGATTATTAGTTCATGACAACTTGAAATTCAAATAATTCCTATCTAATAGCAATTGTTATAGAATGTGGACCAAATGTTGAAGTTTTTTTCAGGTAAGTGGTAGAAGTAAAAAAAAGTTAAAAAAAACTATTAAAATATAAGATATATGGATAAATAAAGATTTGTGAACAAAATTTAAAGAATTAGAGAGTCTAGGTACTTTCAAAGTTTTTGGTGTACCAATTTTTTTTCACCATCATTTAGCTCTTTTGAGGGTTGATGAAAACCTTTTTAGAATTCACATCAAAATATTCAATTGTCTACCAGGAATCAATAACCGGTGTTTTTCTTTGAGTAGTTAATCTCACAAGGGGCTCATTTTATTTTTCCATTTCTCCTAAAAAGAAAACAAAATATTCTTATGTAAGTTTTCATCAGAAAAGGATAAAGTTTAATTCCCATTGTACCCCCTTTCCCCACATACTTACGTACATGAAACCATTTTTTTTTTTTGTCCCAAGCCAGGGTTGGGAAACCTCTTTTCTGCCAAAGGCCTTTTAGATATTTATACCATCATCTGTGGGCTGTATTCAGTCAAATATTTAATTAACTCACCTCTAAAAAGTTCCTAGATTTATTGACTTTCAAGTCCCACCTTTGGTTGCTTTATTTAGATAAAGCCATGAGCCAGGCCTTTTTTTTGGGCCTGGATTCTGTAGTAGTGTTTTGCCTACAGTGTCTCCCTCAGTGCTTTTTGTCTATGCTGCCTTTTCTTATGGTCACTCTGAATCAATTGATATCCAGAACAAGGAAGATGGTTTTTACTTTAGTTTCCCTGCTAGTGATGATTCTTTTTGTAGTTAGGAAATAACAATAATAATTCACACTTACATTGCGCTTAAAGGTCCAAAGCCCTTCCTGCAACGACCTTGTGAGGTAAGTATTGCAAGTATTAATATCCCCATTTTACAGATGAAAAAACTTTGACTTAGAGAGGCTAAGTGACTCATCTATGCTTACAAAACTTCTAAACATCAAAGCCAGGATTTGATTCTTTATCTTTCCTTATTCCAAATCAAATGGTCATTTTTTTTTTTTTTTACCTAACCAACTTCTGGTTGGTACGTGGCTTTTTGTGCTCAAGATAGTGGGGATTGCTTCTGCTAGCCAGATAGATAAAGCTGGTTCCAACTTGGGTTCCTTTGCTGATAGGACTTTTAAGTAGGTTAAACTTCTTCAAATGTTTTAACAGAAAAAAAGAGGCAAAATATGGCATTTTACAAAACATAGGAGGAACAGAAATGGGCCAGAAGGTTCACCATAGAGACAGAGAGACCTAGACAGAGAGCACACACTCAGGGATAAATTACAGTAAAGAAGTATAAGGGATAGATGGGAATTCTAGCTTCCTAAGAGGACACAGTCTAGTACGGAAAAGGGGGGAATCATCAGAGGACACACATATGCAAATACTGTTGTGTCAATATTATCTGAGAGAAGCATTCTCACTCTGATACTTTCCTTAAATCTTCTGAAAATAAAGAATTTTAAAATATTTGAGGACCTAGCAATGGTTTTTAAGAACTAGAATTTCATGGTTTCAGAATATTTAGATAAACTAGAGCTTTATTTTTCTTGGAATTTTTTTCTGGAGTAGACATCCAATTCCATTAAAGCTTCACTAATTCAGAACCACTGATTTGAAATTTGTAATAATTTGGAAGAAAGATGATTTGTCATTATCTTCTCTTTGAAAAAAAGATTTAAAAACATGAATAATGTGAGAATATAAGATTAAACACTTTAGGAGTTCCATTTGTATATATGGAGACTAAGATGCTATTTACAAGTTTTTCCTACTTAATAAGGTAGAACCTATTTAGCTTGTGTCATGTGATTATATAATATTTAAAAGTATTAACTCTTTAAAAGGGCCTGTGATTCAGACTTTAAATTGCATTTGTTGAACTCAGCAATCAAATGGAAACAAAAGTATGGAATGAATTATATAAGACCTTATTTGGAGAGTACAAAAGAGAAGCAAATAAGATCTCTGACTTCAAGGGACTTACTTGTTTTTTCAGTTATAGACTTTTCACTAATTTAGTCTGAATTAGTCAGGCTTAATTATATTTTGAAATATGTTCTCAAAATTCTTCAAAATTGTATTCTATTACTTGCAGGAAAACTTAAGAGTAGAAGAAAACTTGGTTGAATTAATCACAAAATGTCAACCTAAGTGATCCCAAGGAAAAGAAAGAGAGAAAACAAATAGATTTTTAACCAATCAAACCAGATAGGCTCTGTGAAATTACATTTCAAGAGGCCTAGGAAATCTGTAAGCTAGTTGCTATGGGAAAACCAAAGATTCAGAAGAATTAAATAGGCCTCGTACCAACAGTTCTAGAAGCACAGGAATCATATCCATTGCTTCTTTGTCCTCCTTGAATAAATAACTGGCTCTGCTTGTGTGACCTTAGGTGAGTTACTTAACTTCATTGGGCCTCAGTTTCTTCATCTGTAAAATGAGGAGATAGGAATAGATGACTTCCTAAGGTCCCCTCTAGCTCTAAATCTCAGAGCCTATGAACTTAAGGTGAGTCTCTTGGCCATTGAAAAGGAAACCATTACAGATGCCAGGTTAGTTGGTTCTATTCTGTTAGAGAGAGAGAGAGAGAGAGAGAGAGAGAGAGAGAAGCCTTTCCTCTATATTGGGGCAAAAATTTACAGTATGGCTCCAGGATCCTCTAACTGAGTCGCTTGATCACCAACACTAAAGCAAGTCTTAGAAAAAAAAAACATGAAAAATGTCACCTTTTATCATGTTTTTTTTTTTTACATTTTTCACACAGGAGGTCTCCATACCAGGAGACGACTTTGGTTGGGCGGGAGACTGGAGCCCCACAGAGAATATGGGCGTCTCCCACCTGTACTGGGAGGGTTGGCAGGTATAACATGTGTTGTCATGTGAGTCCATGAGAGCATCCGGGGTTTCCATTTCCCTGCCTTTCAGTGTGGCAGGGGAAGTCTTTGACTCCAAAGCACTCTACTGGTTTCTGTCTGTGGCTTATCCATGAACAGTGGCTTGGAAATGTCAAAGCATGAGGAGCATGCAGTTGAAAAGCATGTGTTGCTTACCGTCCTCCACAGGAATATGCATGGGGGAGCATCTGCATGGAACCCACATCTGAGGCTAGCCATGTCTTTCTTTCCAACAGAATTCATTAAAGGCTTCAAATCGTAAGAAGAAGAGGACAAGTTTTAAAAGGAAAGCCAGCAAAAGAGGAGCTGAAGTAAGTGGGGGGTATGAAATGTTGGAGGGGACAGTTGGACGATTCTGGCTGAGTGATAATTCATTTATCTGTCATCTCTCCATTGACTTTAAATCCAAAAATGTTCTTCATTGGTGAGAGAGGGGAAGAGAGAGAGAAAGAGAGAGAGAGAGAGAGAGAGAGAGAGAGAGAGAGAGAGAGAGAGAGAGAGAGAGACTGAGACACACATACAGAAAGAGAGAGACAGGGACAGAGAGACAGAGTGAGTGAGAGAGAGAGACCTTTCTTTGACTCTGTTCATACACCATTTAAGATAAGACATAACTTTGTGAGTTTTATAGTCTTAATTACTGGTATTTTCTTATTTCAGCCAGAAAATAAAGGTCGACCATTTGTGATAAAGCCCATCTCCTCTCCACTCATGAAACCACTGCTCATATTTGTGAATCCCAAGAGTGGAGGCAATCAGGTGAGATAATCTTGCTTGTTCTACTTCAGAAGCTGCAATGAGTTTCCAAAACCAAAACTCTTCTCTTCAACCAAAATATGCATGGGGGAACATCTACATGGAACCCATCTCTGAGGCTAGCCATGTGTTTCTTTCCAACAGAATTCATTAAAGACCTTAGACTGATCATCAGAGGAAAAATCACAGGTGACTTAATTAGGTTATTGTTCTGGTGAGGAGCAGAATCACCTTTAGCTAGTTAAACCAACCTAAGCATTATAAAAGATAAAGTCATTCTCTAGGGCAGAATGTTTATGGCACGTCTTTATTGGTCTATAAAACTTTTACTACCTAAAATCTGTACTTCTCAAGGCAGATTTAAAATACAAACAATGGCAACGGTAACAACAAAAAAACCCCAGAAGGCTGATCCTCATCTTTCCTATGTATCCTCCTCTTAGAATCTGGCCCCTTCTTTACAGCTCCCCCCCCCCCTTTTCCCCTTGAAATATCCAGGCTTTGTGCTGAGGTTGGGAGGGAGGTGGAGTGGTCTGCAGTGAAAAATTTAGATATTTTATTGAGTCTTCTATATTTTTGGATGAAGAAACAACTTACTTGTTATTGAGCCTTGGAATTAAATTTATTTCAAGAAAAATTCATCTCTATATGCAAGAAACCAGGGATATAAAGATGAGGGCTCACATTATTTCTAGGGGCAGCTAGATTGCCCAGTGGGTAGAGTACCGGACTTGGAGTCAGGAAGATCTGACTTCAAATCTGGCCTCAGACACTTCCTAACTGTGTGACCCTGGGCAAGACACTTAACTCTTTTTGCTTCAATTTCCTCATCTGCCAAATGAGAAGAAGAAGGAAATGGCAAACTACTCTAGTATCTGTCAAGAAAACCCCAAAGTGGGGTCATGAAGAGTCAGACATGACTGCAATGACTAAATAACAACTTACTTGAACCTGAACCATTCTACAATTTATAATTGCCATTTTTTTATAACTCTTTAAGATTCAGCTATAGTAGAGTGGAAAATACTCTGGATTTAAAAATAGAAGACCTGGGGGCGGCTAGGTGGCGCAGTGGATAAAGCAGCGGCCCTGGAGTCAGGAGTACCTGGGTTCAAATCCGGTCTCAGACACTTAATAATTACCTAGCTGTGTGGCCTTGGGCAAGCCACTTAACCCCATCTGCCTTGCAAAAACCTAAAAAAAAATAGAAGATCTGGTTTCAAAATCACAATTCTTCTACTTAAAACTTGTGGAACAAATCACTTCCCCCCCCATCTGTAAAATGAGGGTCCTAGATTATGTAACCTCTGAGGAATCTTCTAGCTTCAAATATGTGATCCTATAATCCTAAGGAATACAGTTCCTTAATCTCCTTTGGTTAACTTTTTTTCCAACTCTTATAACCTTTATTTTTATGAAGTTCTTGTTACCTGACTCAGTTTTCCCCTTGCTTTCCTTCATCTTGCCTAATAAAAAAGGGACCAGAGGGTGGACCATTGCACAGCTCTATCCATTTTTATTACACTTTATTGTAATAAAATACTTTTTGAACCATTAACCCAACTGACTGATATAACAGCTCTGTGGGATAAATGGGGTAATATTATTAGTATTGTCTTGTAAATGAGAAAGTCAAGGTTCATCAAGATGAATTAACATATCAGAGGTCATATAAGTAGTAAGTGTTTGAGCCAAGATTTGAAACTAGGTCCTCTGATTACGGTATATAGAGAAAGCAAGACTGAATTTCAGAGATGGTACCCATCTGCATTGGTAAGAGGATGCTCCCTTATTGGAAGTACCCTACACTAATGAAATCAGAGATCTAGCACCATCCCCATATAAAATATATTTTCAAGCTACTTTTATTATTATAACTGATGTTATAACTGAAACATGCTATTGCATAGTAAAAAGAACATTGAACATAATAGCAGAAAACCCAAGTTCAAATCACAGCTTAGTTCTTGTCCTTGTGTACATCACTTCTCTGAACTTCAGAGTTTTCATCTATAAAAGCAGGAAAATAATAGGACCCTATACATTTCATTTGATTCTTGCAGTAATGCAAGATACTTAAAACAGGTAATTTTCCCCATTTTAAGATGAGTAAATAGAGTCAACCAGAAGTTGCAGCCTATCCAGGATGCCATGGCTATTGAATGACAGAACCAAGTTCAAAATCTAGGCATCCAAATTCCTAGTCCAAGTTCAAGGTCCAAATTCTCCTGGTATCCCATCCTTTTTAAAAGTTTTTTTTTGCAAGGCAATGGGGTTAAGTGACTTGCCCAAGCTCACACAGCTAGGTAATTAAGTGTCTGAGTCCAGATTTGAACTTAGGTCCTCCTGACTCCAGGGCTGGTGCTATATCCACTGCACCATCTAGCTGCCCCTCAGTATCCCATACTTTTTTACAAAGAGCCTTCAGTGGATTTTTTCCTCCTTGAATGATATTTTATTATAATTGAGGGTGTCAAAATAATCTTTCTTCTTGTTATCTCCAATACACATTTTTCAATCTAAATATTTAAAAGGTCCTCCTGGCTTAATTTGTAACAATGAAATTTGAGAGACTTTAATTTTCAGATAGAAGCCAGGAGGATTAACCAAAAAGGCAAACCAGTTAAATTTACTTTATTTAACCAAGAATGAATTATTAATTGCTTGCTTTGTGTTAGCTACTCTGTTAAGTACTGGACATACAAAAACACAGAAAATGAGAATGAAGTTCTTTGGTTTAATAAATTAAGAATGAGTAAATGGTAGAGCATTTGCTACAAATACAAGAAAATAAGGCAATTATCATCTCTGATAATCATATTTGAATGGAGGAAAACAACACTTAAGAGGGAGTGGAAGTTGGGTAAGGATTAAGCAAGTAGCATCATGTTTTGGAAATGCCTGAGACATGATCGAAAGAGTCCTGATTCTGGGCAAGATAAAGAAAAAGGTCTTATTCCACAACCAAGGGTCAGAACCAAATGTTCCAGTGGGAAGGTGGTGAGGAAATTGAAGATGAAACTGTATTGAAGGTGGTATAAGATTAATATTGCTAATGGTAATAATGAATAACTACCAGGATAGCCTTTGTCAGTCTATTCAATTCAATTATACTTTATTACATTTTAATTTGCCTTCTTTAAAATGATTTCTCAGAGAATAAAATGATAGTTTCTCATCTATATTGGCCAATTCTGGTTTTCATATTTAAATGATGATTATCATTTTGATGTACTAAGAATTAAACATACAGTTAGGATATTTGCCTCTGGAACATGGATAAATGTATACCTTTATCTCATATCTTTTGTTTGTTCATCTTGTGATCAATAAAACTAATGACTTGGCTGGCGTTAGGTGTGCAATTGTTGATCATGGAGCAGCATAAAAGTAACTGAAATTTAATTTATGACCAAGACTTCTCAAGATCCATTGTTTTGCATTTCATGCCAGATTGTCTATCATCCTGATTTGTATGAGGAGATATCAGTCAGTCAACATGGTATAATGCATATATTAAATAAGGACATTAATCAATATATTCATATTATATGCCTGTAATAAAATCAACACATCTCTGCATTGTAGGAGGTTTAGAAGAACTTCTCCCCTTCTCTATGTAATTCAGCAAACATTTATTAAGGGCTGATTAGTTCTTTGAACTTTGAAGCTGTAGCTGTGATATATTTAAATTTTAAAAAACAATTCTTAAGTTTACTCATTAAGTACTTTACTGGCAAGGCACCTCTAGAACTTTTTATAGCCTAGCCTGTGACATAACTGACAAAACACTTTCAAAGGAGCTTGCCCTTTTCCATAGCAAATAAGACATTAAAACATTTCAGTAGAACATACACACAGACACAAGAAGGTGTTTTTTTTAGTAGAAATATAAATTTATTTACCCATATGACTTCATCAGTATAGATGTGGGAGTTTAAGCCATGAGATCTCAGGGTGAGAATAGCAAGGGGGTACAAAGGAAAGCACTGAACTTGTAGAATATTTTTACCTAGAGGCAAGAAGAGGAGGAGGAGGAGGAGGAAGGAACAAGCAAAGCGGATAGAAAAGAAACAGTTGGAGAAGCAAGAGGAGAATCAAAATTATATGGTGCTATGGAAGTCGTAGAGGAAATTTTCAAGGATAGGGTGATTAATTAACCAATTAAGAACTTGAGACTCTGGGCCCTTCTTTGTAAAACCAGAACTTAGAATAGTTGAAATCAGTGATTTGTTTAAAGTTTGACTCTGATAGGAAGGAAAAAAAAGACATTTCCACTTCTAAACTTCTGGGATTCAAAGAAAGGCAACTAGGAGTCAAATAAAACCTTTTTTTTTTTCAAGTTAAAGGAGACTTGCAAATGTTCGTTATTATTATTGTTCAAATTCACTGTATAGGATTGGAGAGGTTCAGTGTTTTCCCCATAGCTAATCTATGGAGTTGGTGGTAGACATAGAAATCTTACCGCTTCATAGAAATCTTACCTTCATTTCTCCATGTCTCCAGACAAAATAATTGAAGCTCAGAAATTAAATCACTTATCCAGGGTCATTCAGCTAAAATCAAGAGTAGATATTTCAACCTAGGTCTTCTGATTGACATTAAATTGAGGTAAACCTTGATTAGAGAGGAAGAAATGTAAGACCCAGAAGGAGAAAATAATAAATTCTTCTACTAGACACTTAAGTTACTTCCATAATCTGACCTTGATTCTATATATCTTCTCTAACTTAATATGCTACTGTTCACCTCCATGGAGTTTTCATTCTATTTGAGGTGATCACTTTCTTTGTCTCAAATTCATTTTGATACTGCTCTTTCCTCTGGCTAGAATGCTATTGAATTAGCAATGTATCTCTTTTTGCTTGCTTTAGTCTATTCCTTTCAGATCAGATTTCTCTTCCCTCGCCTTCCATGAGTACTTCAGTCCATATTCTCTCCATTTCTAAATTTCTCTAGTACTTAAAATCTAAGCTACCCAATTTTGTAGTACTTGATAGCATATCATCTTATTTAGTTCTCTTTTTGTTTTTTGTATCCAATTCTTGTCTCCTCAGTCAAACTGTAAACTTCTTGAGATCAGGGGCCATGATTTATACTTCCTCTTCACTGTATTGCACATATAGGTAGGAACTCAATAAAGCCATGATCACATTCCCAGTTTTCAAATGAAAAATCATGTCTACATTTTGATTTAAGTCTAATCATTTAAGGCCTATATTAGATAACTTTTAACCATGTTCTCAGACAGATGATCCATTTGAAGATAAGGAAGTGGAACAATAAATATTGGAGTCAGGAGGACTTGAGTTCAAAACCTATCATCAGACAGATAGTAGCTGTGTGACCCTGGGCAAGTCACTTTGTAACTTGATTGCCAGGGACAGAGAGAGAGAGAGAGAGAGAGAGAGAGAGAGAGAGAGAGAGAGAGAGAGACAGAGTAGAAAACAAGGGGCAACTAGCTGGCACAGAGCCATGGAGCACCTCCTTGGAGTCAGGAGGACCTGAATTCAAATATGGCCTCAGACACATGATATGTTACTAGCTGTATGACCTTGGGCAAGTCACTTAACCCCATTGCCCCCCTCCCCCATATAAATAAATTAAAAATAGGGAGCAAGCAGGTTCTTCCTGGTTCTTTCTAGGATTACAGCCTCATGTAAATATTATTAATTTTGGGATCAAAATAGAGTGTGGACTAGATTTATGATTTCATTGGTGTAGGGAATTCCATTAGCTCTGGCTTTTCAGTTTATAGCCTTAGGAAGCTCATTAGGTAGAAGTTAAATGACTTGGCCACATTCAGTTTCCTTCAGACCTTGGAATCACATGATACCCTGAGCTTATCCCTAATGCCCTATGATTTTTTGAACTCAAATTTTAAATCTGAGAATAGTAGCCAGAGCAGAGGCAATCAATAAACTTCTTAAAGCACTTCTTACATACCTTGCACTGTTAATCATTGGGCAAATGAATATGAAAGGGGATGAATTGAAAGATAGAAAATCCCTCTACATTTTCATTTTATATAATATCCGTGTGACATTAACAACACAAAGGAGGAAAGGGATTTTTCTTGCTTATAGAGAATTCTATCTCGTCCTGGCAATCTCAGTCTTTCCGTTTTGCTCCTTTTCTCATTTTTCATGGTCATAACTCATGGTTCAACTAGAGTCATACTTTTGAAAGAAGTCACCTAGTCCAACTTCTTTCACTATGAACACCCCAAGGCTCAGAAAGATTAAATGGTTTGACCATTGCCATCTAGAGGGTTGCCTCTCAAGCCAAGAGTAGAATTGTGTATCTCACGACTCCTATTGTGTTTAATTGTACCATGCTGCTATCACTTCATTTTTAGCTGCCTTCAGGAGCTTATTCATCATTTCCCCCCTGGTATCTGAAAATAACTGAAACATATTCTTGTGTAAAATGAGGGGGTTGGATGGAGGGTCTCAACTCCCACACTACCGTTCTGTGATTCTGTATAAAATCTAATTCTGGAGAAAATTGGCATTTTGTTTTAATTGATACTCGGGTGCCATCTGGTGGTAAACCAAAGACTAAACATAATTTACTATGAACCTAAAATTAATGGGAGCTAACAATCATGCAAAAAAAAAAATAATGCTTTTACACTTTCATACGAGGTGACGAAAAATAGGTAGGGACAATTTATATGTTTTACTCCTTATTATGTTAAGCACTTTACATACCTGTTATTTTGGAGTCCAAAGAAACCCTGAAAATCATTTAATTTAATCCTCTTATTTTGCAAATGAGCAAACTGAGACTCTGAAAGTGACTAATTCTAGCATTTCAGAGATCATCTAGACCAATCTTCTCATTTGACATTTGAGGAAACTGAGACCCAGATTGGTTACATTACTTATATTCCCACAACTATTTAGTGGCAGAATCTGAATTAGAATCCAGATCTCTTGACTGCTACTTCATATTGCTTCTTAAACATTTCTGTGAAATTGATAATTGACGATCAATGAGACACATGACAATCTTTTGCAAACCACAATTCTTAGGACTCACCCCCAGCAGGCCATACCTTTAGAATTTTATTTGATCTTTGGTGGGAAATAAAGTGATTATATGGAGCTCTAATTAGATTTACAAAGCACTTGCTTACAATAACCATGAGGTAGATAGTTCAAGTGTTATATTCATTTTAGTGATGAGAAAACTTAAACTCAGAGAGATGAAAGGATTGCCCAGGTTCTCCTAGATAGTATCCAATTAGAATTTACATTAAATTCTTTTGACCCTAAGTTACTGTTGTCCAGTTATATCTACTTCTTTGTGATGCCATTTTGAGTTTGTTAATACTGCTGTGGTTTTGGCAAAGATACTGGACTGCTTTGCTATTTACATTTTACAGATGAGGAAACTAAGACAAAGAAGATTAAGTGATTTGCCCAAGGTTATATAGTAAGTGTCTGAGAAGATTAGTCTTCCTGACTTTAGATCTGGCACTTTATCCACTTTGCTATATAGCTCCTTCTCTGTCCCTAAGACCAGTGCTCTCTTTTACTCCATTCTGCTAATGAAAATATCTCCATTTTATAAGTGAGGAAATTGGGGCTGAAAGGATATTCATGAGAATAAAAATGTTATTCAGTGGCAAAAAGTTATCATCTTATCTAGCTATACAAAAATCTGTAGAATATTAAATATTAAAGAATATTAATAGAGAAGTGACCTATCACAGGATTGATGCTGTGAGGATTATAAATCACTGCATATACATTGTCTCATTTGAATTGAACAATCTCCTGAAGGAGGGCAAGGGAAGGGAATTAGAATTTATATAGCACTTACTATGTGTCTGACACTGCTAAGTCTTTTTGATGACTATTATCTCATCTGAACCTCACAACAAGCTCTCAAGATTATTATCTCCAAGTGAGAAAATTGAGACATTCAGAGGAGAAGTGACTTGCTCCAATTCACAGGAGTAGATGTCTCAGTTTACTTTTTAAAATGTAAAATATTTTCATATTAATCATTTTGCACAAGACTCAAATAAAAGAAAAAAATTAAAAATAATTTAAAATCACATGCTTCTGTCTATATTCAGTCAATACCAGTAATTTCTCTGGAGACAGATATTATACTTCATCATGAATTCTTTGGGATTATCTTGGATCATTGTATTGCTGAGAAAAGCTGTCATTCACAGTTTTTCATCTAAAAATATTGCTGTTAATATGTTACATTGTTCTCCTGGTTCTGTTCATTTAATTTTGCATCAGTTCTGAAATCATCCTGAAATCATCCTACTTATCTTTTCTTATAGCCCAATAATATTACACTGAGTTCACATATGAACTCAAGTCTTTCTGACTTCAGGCTTAGCACTATGCTATTAGCTAGGTTGGGGCTATTATTATTATTATTATTTACATATGAGAAACTGAGGCTTAATTAAGTGACTTGCTTAAGGCTCTATGGCTAGTCAGTATTGGAGCTGGAATTAGAATCCTGGTATCCTGTCTTCAAGTTTTGTGTTCCTTCTGCTGCCCCACACTGCCTCTCTTCACTATGATACCACAAACAGTTCATACCCAATATATGAAGGCTATTAACATACTACTTCATTGATTCCTTTATTATCATTTTCCCTTTTTCCATTGTTGGCTATCCTACTAGCTGGGCTATTCTTTTCCTTTGTCTAGTCTTTGGACAATTGCCTAATTAATATGACAGCTTGATTAGTCTCCTTAAATCTTTATGGTTAATGTCTTTTACCCTTGAGTCATTTGAGAATCATGCAATCATACAAAGTTATTACCTTCATTGTAGCTTTCTTTCCACTTCCTTTATGCAAATCTCTCAAAATACTCATTTATTGCCCCTTCTTTCCTCTGACCCTGAACGTAATTGGAAACTTACAGAGCATATGCGTTGACTAGCTTCTCTCTGTAATTATATTTTAAATTCTTAATTGTTCCAAAACTCCTTAACTTAATATTCTAAATAGAATTTTAAATAGAAAGCTTTTGGAATGTCTATGCATCTTTGCATGTACCATAATGCAATTTGTAATTTGTAATTCGAGCTTGTGCTGGGGAGTGAGAGAATTGTATTTGATGCTGCATTATACAGTTATGCCTAGAAACCCATTTGTATCATTCTAGTCTTATAGTTGGTTATCCACTTAGGTAGGATATGAAGATATACTTAAATGGAGTATCTAAATGACTCCAAAAAGCCTGAGATACTTGAAAATATTCATTCACCCTAAAACTTATTCCACATCATAATAAATTTCTAACAAGAACTACTGTACCACCATCAAATGGATATTTACATATACTCTCAATATTCCTTCTCTGAGGATATTGTTGCCTAAATAAAAATATCAATAACACATTAATTATATGATTCAAAGTCTGCTATACACATATCTATTAAATCTTTTCCTTCAGATTCCTCTCTCAAATAAGGAATATATTACCATGAAAAGGGATGAACAGTTTTCTGAAGCTTCAAAACAAAGTACCATAAATCTATTAAGCTTTTTTATTCTAATTCTAGCTTTATTGTTATCCATTTTCCTTAAAATATTTCAGGTCATCTATTTCTTAATGTTTTCCAACACACTTTTTGCACAGCATCCCATATTGATGTAAAAAATATTTCTCTTTGTTAGGTCAGTTAGGTAAAATATTCACTTTTCCCCTTCTTACTAAATCTACAAAAGTATGTTAATTTTCAAGTATAGCAAAAACCCACTGATTTCTTGCCCTTTGATCTATAAATTATTAGGTACTGTGACATGAAATCCAAGACTTTTTACCATACACAGGGTATTCCAATAGTCTTAGTGTAAGTTTAAACTACTATACATATACATATATACGTGTGTGTCATGTATCTATATACTTAAGTATATATTTATTTATACATGTGTATATACTTATGTTTGTATTCTACACACACAAATATCTCCTAATACTGTAATCTCTTGGTGTCAATTCATATTTTGTCAGATTTTTGTTTCCTGATCTGTTTACTCAGAATTTTCAACAGTCATTTTGCATCCTTCCATGTAAGAATAATTCTTTAAGGTAATTTTGGTTCCTGTAACCAAATAGGCTTCCTTACTTAGTAATTTCTAATCCTCCCTGGTTTAGAGAAGTTTGAGGGAGGTTTGAGATTCTGAAATGTAGTACAAGGAAACATAGCAGTAGTCTTCCTTATATGCCACTTATGAAGTCAATGGAAAACTGGAGGGGTACATGATTATCTAGGGGTGCCTAGTCACGTCAAATATCAATGAAAAGGAGGAAAACTGTAGAGAGTTTCTAGTCTAACCTTTGGTTTTACATTCTTAAAATGAAGATCAGGAGTAGAGATAACTGCTAAAACCCATCTCAGCCTCAACTATTATCAAGAGATAATAGTTGTCAAAAGGACTTAGTGGTATCTGACACATAGTAAGGCCAACTTCTGAAGACAAAGTTGGCATGGTCAGGAGGCAGAGAACAATAAGACAAAAACACAATAAAGAGAGGAAGTGCAGCAATACATTTTATGGAAAGGAAATACTCACAATGAGGTCATTCAGGAAGGATAGACACAGGACTGCTCTGCTGGATTCCTGAAATAGAATTATTGTGCCCTAATACTGGCAAAATCCATGGATGTCTATGATCTGCCTATCTGGAGTAAGCAAGACCTAACTTGAGGGGAGGGAGCCTAAAGCCTGGACCTAAGGACTGATGTTTATTCACTGGGGGTGGAGGGAGTTTTTGAAGGAATGCTTAGGGGATTTGGTGACTGATATAAAGACTTCCTATCATTGAGAAAGGGAACTTTAAGCTATTGTTGGGAAGACTGGGGGAAATTTGACCTACTCTAATGGCTTCTTCCTTGAATGGGATAAAGAAGAAATTGAAGTCCTTTTATCTTTTCTCTTATATCTTCTTGAACATCTTACATCCTATCAAAAGAGATAGGATTTCCATTTTTTTCACTTTCCTGTCTATTGTGCCATCTAAAAAAAGTTCATAATACATAGAAATGGAAGAGAAAACCTCAAAATTCTGAAGTATACATATGTTCTCCTCAGTTCTACAATATAAACAAGATACTAAATCTAGAGGAATATGCAGCTTAAAAGTTCTAGTATTTGAATAAAAATAAAAGCAATGCTAATACTAATAACTGACATTTAAACTTTTTCATATATCATCCATCTCATAAATCATCCAAAATCACAATAACTCAATAAAGTAGAATCAACAGGCTCTACTATCCTGATTTTACAAAACAAACTGAGGGTAGCAGATCTTCCATTTGCAAAGTCCATCATTCCATCCATTGCTTCAGGCCCAGCCTTTCTCATCAACTCACTGTGTTCTAAAAGTTGATCTGTAAGAAGACTTTTTTTGGAATTTAGCAAAGATTTCCCTATAGACACAATGTTGCAGATGTTGACTATATTCTCTCCTCCACAAAAGTCTCTTGAATCCATCATTTGTATTATAAAATAGTAGATAGAATGGTAGAAAAAGGAGTCTTTTGAAATTTTAAGCTTTAAGATTCTATGGCTAGTAAATATTGAAGCAAATCTTAGAATCCTGGTTCTAATTCATTATGTCTCTTTTGAAATTTTAAGCATTTCAGTTCTTTAAAATAAACACGTGAATCTGAACTATTGTTTTTCCACATTTTGCATTGGAAAAAATCCAAGGTAATCCATGAGACTTCACATTATCTTCATATATCTTTATTAAAGATTTCTTCTTAAATGGAAGAATACAAAATAGTTGTTGAAAATCTTGGATAAATAGGTCAGGAAATAAAATCAAGACTTCAGATTTAAATTGGTACCAAGAGATTAAATTACAGTATTGGGAAAGTATGCACATACATACAAACACTTGTACATTTTTATACATACACACACACACATACACACACACACACACACACACATATATAGATTCACATGTATTTGCCAGTGTACTGTACTTGTAATTAAGCTTTAAATTTATGATGCTGAGTAAGAAATGCTTTCACAAATATTTATCTGAATGTCAGTTTTTAGAAGAAAAGTAGAATTAAAGGATGCATAAGAAATTGAAGATTGGGAGTTAGTAGGAAATTATGAAAGGAATGAAGGAGGAAATGGTTAATTTCAGGAATCTTAGAGATTGATAATACTGACTTTTAATTATGTCTAATGATAAAATTTAAGAATTATGTCATGTAAGTAGGGGTATATTGGTAAATGTATAATAATTGGCTCTCCAAAAGAAAACAAAATCTATACATATATATATATATATATTATAAACTTTAATCTTTATTGTTAACACCTATTGTTTTCAAAATCTAGGCAATAAATAAAATAATAAATCAATGCTTATTTGTGACTACCTATTTATGAAGTATGCGTTTTCAAAGGAGAAAATTTAGTAGTAGGTGACTCTCAATAGGTGACTAATGATTTGAGTCATTCCTAGCACAATAAATATAAGAGGTCATTAAGCCCAGTCTCCCTCAGTAAACAAGTGAAAAAACAGAAACCTAGTGAGATTATCTTTTTAAACTTTAAACTTTTTAAAATTTAAAATTAGTAGCTTTCCATTGCATCAAACCCCAAGTCCTCATTTCTTTCATTCTGTTTTTCTATTCCTATAATTTTTGCTTCTTAGCTTCTTCTTGTCCTAGTTTTTTTCCCTCCCTCCCTCCCCCCTTTCCTTCTTCCTCACCTCTCTCTGTTTTTATTTCTTGGTCTCATAGTTTTTTAATTAAAGACCCCTAGACCCTCACTTCATGTTGATTTAAATAGCTTCTCTAGCTGGCAGTCCTCTAGAGCTGATAAACTTGACCTCTTGATTGACTTACTCAAGAAGTCATTCTTTAGGGCTAGATTGCTTGGTTCTTGTCCTTCATTATTGAAGAAGACCAAAATGACATCACTATGTTTGAGTCCATCTGTGGTCGATCAGCTCAATAAGAGCTCAGAATGCTCTATCACAGGTTGGTCACAAATAGTCCATGTCAACATCTGGGGTGGGCACTCTAAAACTTAGGTATGTCACATTTCCTTTGAATTGCTTTAATTCTGCTCTTCTCATAGATTGCAGCACCCTCACTGATGAGAGCATGCCATACTGAATGGGTCCTATGCCAGTATCTCCCATACTGCATAATCAGTTCTCTACAATTGATAAACTTCACCTCTTGATTGATTTACCCAAGGGATCATTCTCTAGAACTCATAGTATGGCAATATCCAATTTTGATTGACCTGCTCCTGAGCACTGATAAATGTACAATAACACTAATAATCATTATTGATATTCCTGTGGTACTTTCAAGTTTGCAAAGCTTTGTAACCTCTTTTGAGCCTCATAATAAACTATGAGCTGGGTCCTATGGGCATTATTATTCTTGTGTTACAGACAAGAAAAACATGATGTAAAAGTTAAATGACTTGCTCATACTCATATCTAGCTTCAGGGATATTAGAACCCTGAACTTTTTAACTACTGTGTCAATACCAGTGTATCCCATGGTATCATGCAATTGAGAACTCTGGTAATCAATGTTTAACCCTACAGTAGCTCCACTAGAATCCAGTAGAACTCAGTCTTTGACCCTAAGATAGGGACAGAGAATGCTTATATATAGTCTTCCAATTTGATGAATGTTATATACTAGACCATTGTCTCCATCCCCTCCATAAAAAAAGAAGAAAAACAAAGAACAAATCAAGAAACTTATAAATATTTATAACACAAATACTCATGGTAAAAGTATTCTCTGAATACACTATGTTAAATATTGTTTTATAGTCTCATCTATTATCTTAACCTTATTATTACAGCAGTGTTATTTCCCTGCCCTCCTCATTAAATTTTACTGATTTGCCTGTTATTGTTATTAACAAAGCCTCTCTTGGGTGATCTTTTTCTGTACCTTTTCCTGATTTAATACTTGGATTTGTCATGCCTCTATCATCTCATAGCAGCTGGCATATAGATTTTAAATTTTTTCTTAAAAATACTAATAAACTTACAATACCTCATAATTCTGTATAATACCTCATTATTTCAGAGCAAGTCCATAAAACATAGCAGTTGATCCTTTTCATAGAGCAGTAAGGTAAACATGAAAAAGTGTTTGCATGTATGTATAAAATGTAAAATTGTACTAAGACATTTAAGACAATACACATGCAGCATTTATACATACATGTCTGTATGAATGCACATGCACACATGTGTGTGCACACACTACATATATAGATGAACACATTTTATAGATCAGGAAACTGAGACACAAGCTAAGTGATTTGCCCAAAGTCAAAATAAATCATACACAGTCACCCAAAAGTCTTTACTTTGTATTCTGTTACCTCAGTTTTTGAGAACTTGGAGTCCTAGGCAGACCACATTGAGTAGGATTTTAGTGGAGATAATATTTCCATACTAGAGTCTTGATGGATATGTCTTCTTCATCACTCATATTAGGAAATAGTACCACTTTGGAGGGAATAGAAATAGACTTAGCTCTTTATAGGACTTACTTAGCTTTCTACTTATAACCAATGAGGTTAGAAAAGTCTGGAGTGTGTTCAAGCCAGCTCTGTTTGAGTTGATTGTTAAATTTTCATTTTGAGCCTCCATATTTTTGGAAATCAACAAAGCTACAAATCAGGACTTAATTGCTTTTCTTCTTTTTCTTTTTTCTTTTTTTTTTGTTTGATAGTCTAGACTTAAGAAAATGCAAATTAAAGTGAAAAGTATTTGGGAATCATTTCACTTTTTTTGGAGAGCTAGCACATTCATGGCCTGAGCCTTTCCCCCATATTTAAGTCTTTTTCTGCTGGGCAGCTAGAATTTGGAGTCCTGAGTGTCTTCCTATATACCCAAGAGCTGGAGATAAAAGTATTTTTCTTTTGGTTATGTGAAATACAGAGGAAGGAGCTATAATGTCATGGCCTGATAGTATGTACTCTTTCCCCATATATACACAGACAAACACACACTCTCCTATGCAATATTTTCTAATTCTAAACTTTTATTTATTTTCCCTTTCATATAGTTTCTCTCCTTGGTACCTAATTAAATTTGCATTGTTTATTCTTGAGTAAGTAAATTTTGTATTTTATTTTTTATTTTGGGGTTTTTGCAAAGCAGTGGGGTTAAGTGACTTGCCCAAAATCACACAACTAGGTAATTCTTAAGTGTCTGAGGTCAGATTTGAGCTTAGATCATTGTAACTCCAAGGCACATGCTCTATCCATTGTGCCACTTAGCTCCTCCATTTTTATTTTTGATAAGCATTCTCAATACCCACTAATATCGTTCCTTCCTTCCTTCCTAGTTCTCCTCATGATTTTTGAATTATTGACCCTAAGCACTCACTAAGACTAAATTGTGTTTGGCTTTCTTCCCATACCCAAAATTCCTTTAGTCTTACGGAAGAACCACAGTGCTATTGATTGATTTTTCAAGGACTACTCTACTTTTCAATGCAGGGGCATATTACCTTGAGTACTTGAATTCTTGCATGCTGAAGCAGTAGAAGGGATCAGGTTTACTCCCATTGTCCTATTCATGATGGTAGCTATGCTGGGAAAACTCTCTTCACTTCAGTCTAGCCCAACCTATGCTTTGTGCCTGTAGCTATTCTGGGTCAGATCTAAGTTTCACACATGGGAGTTAAAGAAAATGAAGCACTTGTATGCCATATAACATTTAACAAAAGTTTGCTTAACAATAACTTGGAAAGACTATTTAGCAAAGATACTTTGATGGATCTGAGCTGGATCAGCTCCTTTCATATTTTCCTTGATAGTATGTCTGATCACAAGTGTATCTGGACTTGAAGGTTAGTGGGATGGGCGTCCATGAACCTGAAGCCAAACTGTGAAAATATTAAGTTTTTATGTCTCAGACAATCAGGATTTTGTGTTAGTAGTCTGTTGGATCAATTAAATCTCAAAGGTGTTTTCATGACCTTTTTAGGGGAAAAAAACTACCTTATATGGCAGGCCCTTTAAGTTTTCTTTTTAGTAGTAGATGTTGCTCTTCCTACTTTGTAGAATTTTGTGCTTTATATTGCATATTTTCCTCTAGATTACAACTAAGAATTTTGTATCTTTATTTCTACAGACAGGTAAACACATACATATATATATATAATACATATTTATATATCATATGTAAATAGGAGTATGTATATATGTTTAGATAGAGATATGTTTTGATCTATTTCATTGGAGGCAATATTCAGATTAATGAAATCATATATATTATTGTAGACATATATGCATATGTTTTGTGAATATATATGTCTATAACATACATATAAGTATGTATATTTATACATGAATATATTAAATAAAATGAATTTGTGATCTCATTGATGTGACTATTGTTTCCAATGATATAGATAACAAGATATTTCTGCCTGATTATCTTGTGAATGTTTTGTCCCTGTTCTACCATAAATTTACTATAATAAATATATCTCAAATGCTATAAGAACTTCTTTGCTTTTGCTTGGCAATTTGAAGGAAACTATCCACAGGACTATCCTCCAGTTACTCTTTTCTCTTTCCAAATGACAAGCTTTTATTTTGGTATGCACTTTAGAAAAGCGTACATTTCTTTGCGAATAGCTTTTACTCTTCCTTTGTAATTTCCTCCTTTGTGATTTGTTGTAGCCTGCTGATGAACATCCTGTATTTTTACATTGCCCTCATTGTGGTGATGCCCACAAATACACACATTTGTATAAGTCTAAACATATATATACATACACATATATGTGTGCATATATAGTATATATGTCTATATAGTCAACTGCTCTTGAAGAACTGTATTCTTGCATGTGAGAGTTTCAATCTTTGTCAGTAGAGGGAGTATGAGTACTGATTAAAAATAGTTTGCCTGAAGTGTTGAAGTGTGTCTTTATTTGATATCCCAACCACTGTTTTTTTTTTTTTTTACATCAGTCATTGCATAAGTTCAAGGAATGCTTTCTGGACCTCAATCAGTCAAATTTCACGAATGTGTCCACTTCTGTTTCTCTCCTTTGACCCTAAATACAATCTGAAGTTTCCAAAACAATAGGAGATAGAAAACATAAGTCCTTCTAGTTAGTTCCCCTTTTTAGATTTCAGTTTCTTCATCTGTCAGGTTGAGGGAGTTGGACTAGTGATTGCTAAGGTCCTCTTCCATCCTTAGTGGTTTGAGATTCCATGCACACATTTATTGGCTTCAATTTACTCATTTTTCATAATGTCCAACTCTTCATTGACCCTATTTGGGAATTTCTTGGCAAAGATGCTGTTAGGGTTTACTATTTCTTTCTCCAGCTCATTTTATGGAGATGAGAAAAGTGAGGCAAACATGATTAAGTGACTTGTCCAGGGTCTTATAGCTACCAATAATCTGAGAAGAGATTTGAACTCAGGAAGATGAGTCTTCCTGACTGTAGGATACTTAGCTACCCATTTACTTGCTCCCTTCAAATATGATCCTTAACACTTTGGCATTGCTGAGTCACTCCAATTGGAAAGAGAGGAAAGAAATGTTTGATTTAATTTCCTGCTACTTCTCAGTGGCCAGTGGTTTGCATTTACAGGATTCTTTGTGGAACAAATTTCTGCCTACCCTATAAGAGGCTTACTGATTTGTTGAGGTTTGGACATTTCACCTTGTTGTCACTAGCCCCATCTCTTCTGGTGTTTCTAAATTTAGAACATAGACCCTTAGAGCTGGAAGCATTTTTAGACATCTATTCCAAACCTCTCTTTTACAAATGAGGTAATTGATACATCCCAAGTTATAAAATTAGTAAACATAAAGTGCTCTTTCTACCACACTATATTTCCTCTCAATTGATTTTTTTTTCATTCTCCAAAATTTTTGTTGGTAGGTCAATGGCATACTAAACAATATTAGCACAGTAACTTTCTTCCTTTTTCTTTTTTTTCCCTTTGCTCCCATCTAGACATGCAAAATCTCCATTCTCTAGGTCCCCAGTTCTCTTTATGCAGACATGAAGGCACAGTATATGGACATGTCCTGTGTCTTTGCCATGCATCTCCCCATCCTGGGCATTTTCACTTGTTTCCCCACATTTCTAGAACTTTCTCCTTCTTTGCCTCAATCCCTTCTTGGCTTTCTTCAAATCTCAACTAAAGTCCACCTTTCTACAAGAAGCCTTTTTCTAAACTCCCTAAGAGCAAGTGGGTGGTTCAGTAATTACTGTCCTGGGCCTAGAGTCAGGAAGATTTGAATTACAGTCTGGCCTCACTTATGACCCTGGTTAAGTCACTTCACCTCTGTCTCCATTTCCTCAATGTGAAAGGAAGATAATATCAGCACCTCATAAGACTGTTGAGAGGATTAAATGTAAAAAACATATAGTGGATACTATAAGAAGCCTTATTACCTTCCCTTCCTTTTAATTCCAGTACCATTCCTTTGTTGATTACCCCCACTTATTTTGTATCTGCCTTGTTTGAATATAGTTATTTTCATGCAGTCTCCCCCATTAGACTGAGAATTTCTATTTTTTTTTTTTAGGTTTTTGCAAGGCAAATGGGGTTAAGTGGCTTGCCCAAAGCCACACAGCTAGGTAATTTTTAAGTGTCTGAGACTGGATTTGAACCCAGGTACTCCTGACTCCAAGGCTGGTGCTTTATCTACTACGCCACCTAGCTGCCCCTGAGAATTTCTTAAGAAGGACTGTCTCTTATTTTTTCTTTGTACTTCCTGTCCTCAAAATAGACCCTGATAAGGAGTAATAATTCTCAGAGCAGTTAGATGTCACAATGGCTAGAATTCTGTGCATGGGGTAAGAAAAATCTGAGTTCAAATCCAACCTCAGACACTATGTGTCTGAGTCATTTAATCCTGTTTGCCTCAGTTTCTTCATTTGTAAAATGAGCTGGAGAAGGAAATGGCAAACCACTCCAGTATCTTTGCCAAGAAAGCCCTAAAAGGCAACGTGAAGCTTTGGACACAACAGAAATGACTGAACAGAAACAGTAAAATAAATGCTTATTGATAACGATTTTCTTGTATCACAGTCATTGCTACCTCCTAGTCTTAAACATTGGCAAGGAGAAGTGCAAAAACCTCTGGTGTAGTGAAACACCCCCTTCAAACATTTTCTTTAATTATCTATCAATGTGTTCTGCTTGGCAAGTGGAGTTGTCTGAGGTATCATTCATATTTGCCTTTTACAATTTCCTCTTAATGATTTTCATATATCTTATTTTGTATCAGATTTACAGATCTGCCCATTCCCTTCATTGATACCCAGGTCTGCAGGGGATATTATACTTAGCCTCGTTAGAATCAGGGTAGTAGAGCATTATTTAGGCACATCCAGTCCCACAATACCAAAAGACCATTGAGGTGTTAAAGTTAGAGTGGCATGAATGAGAATTATATGCACTTTTCTGAATATCCTTGAATTCTTGAGTGCTTTTCTCACTTTGGTGGAAAAATAGGAAAGTGTTTAGGAAAAAAATAATTTGGAGAAGCTTTGGAGTCAGAATCCTTCATCTATTATTTTGATAGCTTTGTAACCATAGGCAAGTCACTCCATGTTGGGTCTCAGTTTCCCCATCTGTAAAATGAGGGGAATTGGGTTAGAATCAATAGTTGTTAAACTCAAACAGAAATGGAACCAATAATCCACATATAAGGGTCCCTGTTGATCCTATGTCATCTTAGTTTTGCTTACGTTTGCTTACATTTCTATTTATCTTGTCCAATATCTCCCAGTTACATTTTCATCTGGTTTGTGCACTTCAGGTACATGCGACCTGAGAATAGGTGTTTGACATCTGGATTAGATGATCTCTAAGGTCTCTTTTATCTCTAATGCTTTGATCATAGAAAGACAGTATTGTTTCAAGGATGCTGTTTTGGCATGTTGCATACAGGTGAGGGTTCTGGGGAATTTCACAATGGACAGCAGCTGTGTAAATGGTAGAAGCATTCAATTAAGTATTTTGTGTGGGAAAAATGTGACTTCTCTTTCAAATATGAATCAGTTGCATTTGACAGAGTATCAGAATTGGACAACTTGGAGATGAGAGTAACAAATATTAAGAGAAATCACTTAGGTTGTGAGTGAGAACTCTAACTTCCATTGATTTAACACAATTTAGTGGTTTCATTCAGGTATTGATTGCTTTTGTTAATGAACATATTAGTTTGGAAAGATTTAGTCTCGTTGTAGGGAAAAAAGTAATTAGATCATGACTAAAATATAAAGAACTGGCCATGCAAAACTGAGCCAATTAATTTGGTGATCTAAAATCTAAGTATGGCTCATTACCCTCACTAAAATCAATGTGGTCTTGTGGATAAAAGACTGGAATTTAATTCAGGAAAGTATGCATTTAAATTCTGGTTTGGATGCTGGCTGTGTGATGCTGGGATGTCCTTTAATATCTCAGAGATGTCTCACTCCTCATTTCTCTTTCACTTGATCCAGACCTGTGATTTCATCTGCTATAAGAAATTCCCTCCACCTGTACAGACAGCTAATTTTTTTATCAGACAATTGGCTAGGGTCTCTGAGAAGTTATATCACTGTATGTCCAACACAAGTTTCAATGACAAGACTTGATCCCAGAAAAATCTGGGGCCAAGACTTGCCTAGGAAATACACTAGCCACTGTCTCTCCTCACGTGTAAAGCAGGTATATATGAGCTGATACCTACTTCAGAAGATTGTTGTCAAAATCAAATGAAATAATGTCTTTTAAAAATACTTTGTAAACCTTGAAGTACTATAAAAATGGGAACTATTATATTACTATCACTAGAGAATTTAAGAGTTTATGAGCATAATTCTTCAATAGTTTCCAATTTTTTCTCAGCTCATTTTTTTTTAAATAAGATTATCCTGGAGACATGTAGAAGCAGAATGTTAATGACTCACAGTGCATGTATTACCAGGAAAAAAAAAAACTAATTTTGAGGCTCATTGTACCATGACAAAAGGTAGAAAGGAATAATTTACATCATCAATTGATCCTGCTCCCAGATTGCAAAATTGGACTGCCTCTACAGCAAGTCAAACAGACACATATATAAATCAGTCATTAAAATGACTACAGTGTTACCCCATGGAAACTCAACAAGGCCAGATGAGGAGTGGGCCAGACAATCTACAAATGATATGCAAATGGAACAGTGATGGCCTAATAGGGATACTCTTTTTCCTCCAATTATCAGCTTAGCCATGATTGTGGAATAAAACTCTCCAGAAAGGGCTGAAGCAAAACATGCTGTTTGATGAGGTGGAACAGGTAGTTGTATTCCACCCAGGATAGTGATGATGGTAGCTAAATTTTGTTAAAATATATAACTAAGAGAACCTTGCAAAGCGTGGAAACAGTAGAAGCACTTTGTCTTTTGGAAAATAAACAAATAAAATATATAAAATTATATATATATATATATATATATATATATATGCAAATGTGTATCTATGTGTATATATTCTATGTGTGTAAACCACATATATCCATGCAAGGTTTTGTTGTTTTCCAGTCATTTCAGTCATGTCTAACTCTTCATTTTGGGGTTTTCTTGGAAAAATACTGTAGTGGTTTGCCATTTTCTTCTCTAAGCTCATTTTTAATAGATAAGGAAATTTAGGCAAACAGGATTAAAGTGACTTGCTTTATAGCTAGTAAGAGTCTAAGGCAAGATTTTAAGATGAATCTTCCTGACTTCAGGTGCAACACTATCCATTGTGCCATGTATGAGCTCCATTCATTAAGACTTGCCCTGCAGAGACCAATTCCATTACTATTATTGCAGCTCAGCTATTGAGTTCCCTCTTAGTCCTCAATCTCTTCTGCAGACCATTCATTTTTATTTAAGAATTCTAATTGTGGTTCCATTCTATTTTGGCTTAGAGATCAGGTTGATCCCAAATCACTTCTCAGGGTTGGTGATGACATGCTTGTCCCTGTGAACTGTAAATCTCAGGGTAATAGTCATCTCTCAAACTCTTTTGAATTATAAACCAGGAGGTAGATGGAAGCAAAGCAGTAAAAGGGCTAATAAAAATAGTAAATGTACAAGCTTAAACCTGAGATGTTATTCTTGAAAAAAAAAGAAGGCATTCTATAATATTATAGAAATAAAAACAAGAGCAAGATGGAAGACTTAGATTCAAATCTTGCCAGTAGCTGTATGACTAAGAAGCAATGTCCCAAGCAAATCCCTATATCCATGAGTTACAGATAGAATGGTTGGTCTGTAGTCATAGAGGAAGTTTTCACATAAGGGGTTTCTACAGTAGTGAAATCACAGAATAACATATCAAAGTATATTCTAAAAAGTTCTATCATTTAGATACACCAAGATAGATTCATAATGATATAAAAGGTATCCTGGCCAATAGGCCTAGTATTGACTTTTTAGTATAACTGATCATAGATTCAGAGCGTGAAAGGATCTTATAGGTCATCTAGTCCAAATCTTTCATTCTACTGGTAAGGAAACTGAGACTCAAAGGAATGACTCAAGATCCCACAAATAGATCTTGGAAGAGATAAGATTTAAACCCAAGTCCTTTGTTCTAATGCAGTAAAATTCATTAATATGAATATTATCCATTTTTTGTCCCTTCACATTTCATTGCCCTTTTCATTAGCATTGCCTCATAAAGACCTGTGCTTTGTTTCTTAAGCAAATCTTAAATATTAATGTATTTTAAAACATTTGGATTTTTTTTTTGTACAACTGGCATTTCTCATTGTCACCCCCAGCCTCCATGCCTGGCATAAAACCCTTTCTTGAAGCAACAAAAAATAATCAAGTAAAATAAATTTTCTTGACAACATATGAACCTATGCCTCAGACCTTATTGGTATTCTGCTACCTCTCTACCAAGATGGTATCAATTAATCAGGAATGATTTATCAAAGACAAGCAAAAGACAGTTCCCTCAAGGAACTCACAACATAATGGGAGAAAACAGCATATAAGCAGAAAAGGGGGTGGTAGTAGAATAATACTCAGAATAGTGGCATGATGAAGTCCTATAGCTAGGTTGGAAATGATGAGATGATTGCTCTAGGTACTCTCCTTAAATGACCTAGAAGAGGTTTTCTGATATCTATCTCCGCCCCCCCCCCCATCTCTACTCAGAGGAAGGGAAGGACCTTAGAGGCTGAGAATACTGAGGAAGTATGAGTTTCAGAACTGATTCTGTCTCTTAAGTTATGAGTTTCTGGAGATCAAGAAGTCTCAAGAGATCAATCAGATGGAAAATTATGTATCTTTCCTCATTAGCTCTCTGGTACCAAAATTAGCTATTGTTAACCTTGACTATACATGTGATATTTTTTACTAGTTCCCAAACATGTGTAGATTGCAGCTTATGCAATCAGTGTAAACTGTCCCTTTTTATAGGGATGTGATCTCTAAGGTTCCTTCACTGTTTTGGTTTTGTGATAAAATATTTTTATTAGTTAGCTTGAGAAACTAAGGATTTATCTTATCGAGGTGTTAATTTAGAAGATAACCACCCAAATAAGAAATTCTCTTTTTGGCTTTTAAAGGCCTATGTGGTTCAATGTGAGATTGTTTTAAATGAAATTGGTCTGAATAATAAAAAGAAAATTGTTAATAACAAGATAACTTTTCCTCTAGAGATATTCAATTCTTTAGTGCTATATTTTCTAGCTATTCCAACATCTTAGATATGATATTTTGAAGGATGATTTTTATATAATTTGTATAGTTTGTGATGTTGAAAATAACGATGTATCCTCTCTCACTTTTGTTTTCCACTACAGGGGACCAAAATTCTCCAGATGTTCATGTGGTATCTGAATCCACGGCAGGTCTTTGATCTTTCTCAGGAAGGGCCAAGAGATGCGTAAGTTCTGGAATACTTACCAGAATATACACTAATCAAAACTTTCCTTTATTCTTTTGGGTATGGTGAGAACTTAGAAAAAGTAGGTGAGAAGACACATCACATTATTTGTAGGAAGCTTCAATTTTAAATTGACCTAGGAAATAATGGTCCTAATTTATTGGAGACAGTGACCTAGAGAGAGTGCTGACCTTGCAGTTGTTTAATATTTGTGGCACAAAGGATTGACTCCTGGGTCAAGAATTCAAGTCTAGTCTAATTCAACATCAGACTAGTTCTGTGAACTTGGATAAGTCATTTAACCTCTGTTTGCCTCAGTTTCTTAGCTATAAAATAAAGATAATAATTGCATCTCCTTCAGAGTGTTGTGAGGATCAGATGAGATAATATTTTTATAGTGCTGGCACATAGTAGGTGCATTATTAATTCTAGGTGATGATGATGATGAAAATAATAGTTACCCTGAAACATACTGGCTGCATGGTCATTGCCAAGTCATTTAAACCATTAGTGCTCCAGTCTCTTAAGTCTCTAAGACTTGGTAGGTCCCGACATCAGTGAAATTACAGATCTAGACCCTCAAAATTTCATGATCACTTTGCTGACCACTATTCCTAACTCTTCATTGTCACTGTTTCTCTCACCTATCAACCCAATTTCTTTTTAGCCATTCATACTTATTTCTCTGATCACTTCCCATCAAACTTTCCCTCTTTATTCACTCCTTGGAATAAATATGAATGCTTATGTACATGCAGCTGTTAGTAACTCTGAGTGTGTGTCTGCGTGTTTGTGTCCTTGATATGCATGCATCTTTGAGTGTGTTTGGATAGGAAGCTTTGCATGCAGGAGTGAGGCTTTAGTTATGAGTGTGAGTGTCTTTATTTATTGGTATAGATAGATATGGAGACTGCTTGGATATGTGTGCATCTTCTGAGCATGTGCATGTTCATGGATGAGAGGGAGCATATGTGTGCTCTTTCAACAGATAATGTGTGGGAAATTTATCGCAACTCCTCTAGAACTACTCCTGACTACCTTCAGATTATTCATGTATAAAAGTGACCTTTTATGAGGAAAAGTTTTAATCCTGTCTATTTATGCTTTTAGGGGATGGGAAGATAGGGAGAAAAAGTAAAGGAAAAGAATAACTCCTTTGTCACCATCCAGCAGTTTCCTTTGCCATCTTCAGAAAATGTGAACATCTTCTCATTGATATTGAGTGTGTATGGGGTTGGAATGTGACAAATGCTGGTTTAATAATAAGCCTTGTCAAACTCTAAAATATGTTATATGCTTCAAATCACTATATTTATATGCATTATCTTAAACATAATTTTAGAGCATGATATAGTGGCTATAATAATTGGAATTTAGAGAATACCTAAGGTATGCAAATTATGGTTTCATTTACATCCTTACAACTACTCTGGGAGATAAGTACTATTAATATTTCCATTTTATAGAGGAAGAAATGGAAGCACACAGAAAGATTCCAAATGAATTGTCTCTAGGGCCACACAGTTGGTAAGTGTCTGAGGGAGTATTTGCACTCAGATCTTCCTGATTCTTGACCCAGTACTCTATCCATTGCACCACCTAAGTTCCTTTAAAACACAGAGAACTTGGAGTCAGAAGAATTAGAGTAGGAAAAACTGGCAGTAATTGTGTGATTCTGGATTAGTTACTTAACCTGCCTAAGCCCTAGCTACTTTACCAGAAAAAATGGGAATACTAATTTTATCCATCAGAGACAGTAGGGTTAAATATAAAGAGGAGGATTTAAAGTGAAGACCTGAATTCCAGTCCCAAGTATACTACTTACTTTGTGACTCGGGGTAAGTCATTTGACTTCTTTAACCATAAAAGGAAGAGAAATTGATTAACTTGTTGTGTAGGTCAGATGAGATAATTTATGAAAATACTTTGCAAAACTAAAGTTATACTTAAATATTAATTATTGTTATCTAGCCTGACATTATGCACATGAAGTAACTGAAGTTCATTAATTTTAACTTGCTTGATAGTGAGTGGTCAAATTGTGTCTAGAACCCATGATTTTCATGTCCCAATCCAATGAGACCAAAGAACTTGATCTTTGTAAAGGATCTAGCATAGTATATAGAGGACCCAGCCATATAAAGGTGCTTTAAAAATGATTGTTTCTAGGGGAGACTAGGTGGTGCAGTGGATAGAGCACCGGCCCTGGAGTCAGGAGTACTTGAGTTCAAATCTGGACTCAGATACTTAATAATTACCTAGCTGTGTGGCCTTGGGCAAGCCATTTAATCCCATTGCCTTGCAGGAAAATAAACCTAAAAAAAAGATTGTTCCTTTCTCTTCCCTTTTCTAATAAAATACTTTCTACTCTACCATGCCTCATCATCTTCATCATGTTAGTCAATAAATATTAAATGCCCATCATATGTCAGCACTGGACCACACCCTGGGAATACAAAGCAAGATAAAAGCTAGATCTTAAGGAGTTTACAATCTAATGGAGTGATAGCATATAAACAACTATTCACAAACAAGCTACATACAGGATCAATAGGAAATCATCAACAAAATGAAGGCACTGAAATAAAGAAGGGTCATCACCACTTCTGTGACTCATTGTTTTAGACCTATCTAAAATAAACTCTAAGTGTAATGTAAAAACCAGAATTTTAGTAGGTCAGTAGAGAATACGGTATTTGAAAGATCATTCCTGCTCAAATTCTCTTATTCTATTACACTCTGCACCACTAGGGTTTGCTGCAGGATTTCTAAAAGCCCTTTCAGTTCTGGGCTCATTCTCCTTAAGGTTCCTTGACTAAGCTGGATTGTCATTTGTCTCTTCTCCAGCCTGGCTAGATTTAATGCAAATCTATACATCTTGGAGTATACTGAGGAAAAAAAGGTCAATGCACAAGAAAGTGTTTGATTGGGGGGGGGCAGGAATTACTTAATTGATAATTGAGGATCAATTCACATGAAAATCAATTTGATAGAAATATTTTCTGAAGAAATGGATCACTCACCTTCTCCAAGGTACAAAGCAGTGGACCCATTTTTGGATATCAGGTGAGAGAATTCCATGACACTAAAGACCAAAAGACTTGATTTCAATTCCTAACAAATATTGGGAACAGTCAGGGAAAAACCCCAACAAAAGGGGCGGCTAGGTGGCGCTGTGGATAGAACACCAGCCCTAGAGTCAGGAATACCTGAGTTCAAATCCGGCCTCAGACACTTAACAACTACCTAGCTGTGTGGCCTTGGGCAAGCCACTTAACCCCATTGCAAAAAAAAAACTAAACAAAACAAAACAAAAGCAGTGTGTGTTTGTGTGTGTGTGTGTGTGTGTGTGTGTGTGTGTGTGTGTGTGTGTTTGTTCTTTCCACCTCCATTTTCTGGTAAATATTTTAAATTTGATGGTGAAGAGCCAGGAAAAAAAAAATACTGTGATCTAGGAAGAAAGACCCCTTGGATTTGCATCAGCTGCCTGAAGTTTACATCTTTGTTCTATAACCTCCTGCCTATATGAACTTGCACAGATAACCAAAGCACCTCACTAGACTTCAACTTCTTCTCTCCCTCACCCCACATAACTAATGAATCACCATGTCCTACCATTTCCTCTTCTGAAATCCCTCTTCCATTTGACCCTTGCTTTCAATTCACGCAGGCTCCCATCACCTTTTGCTAGATTATTTCAATAATCTTCCAATTGGTCTTCCTTCTTCAAATCTCTTATAACTACAAAAATAATTTTCTTTAAGCATAAAGGTGAACCTATGACTTAGTCACTCAACCAGTTTCAGTGGCTTTTTATTGCCACTATGATAAAATATAAGCTACTGGAATTAAATTTTATAAAGCCCCTCACAACTTGTGACCCCAATCTGTGATCTGTGTATCCAGAATTTTATATACCATTCATGCTTTCCAACTTGCAGTTCAGCCAAACTGGCTCTCCAAACATGATGCTGCCATGTCTGAACCTTTTCACTGGCCATTAACCATGCCCAAAGGCACTCCCCTCCCTCACATCTGCCTCAAAGGCCTTCTTATAAATTGAGGAACCAGGAAATCTTGAAAGAAGTGAGGGAGTTCAAACATCACCTTCCACGTGAAGCCTTTCTCCATTACCTTTCCCCACCATTGCTAATGCCCTCTCTTCCTAATAGCCTTGTTTGTCACTACTTTGTATATTTCTTTTTAATTAAGTTATATTTTTTGCTAGATATATGTATATACATTTATACACAGCTATATATACATATACATCTATATTGTCATATGTAGTTGTCTTTCTCATCAAAATATAAATTTCTTTCATGAAGCGATTGTTTCTTTTATTTTATTTGTATCTTCAATGTCTAGCAGTGCCAGGAACTTAAATATGCTTGTCATTTGATCAACTAGATAGTCTCAAAGTTCCCTTCCAGCTGTAAATTTCTGGTCCTTTGATCATATTGGATGACAAGTGAGGAGAGGAGGTTGGTATCAATCATGGCATTTCATTGAAAGATAGAAGTAGCAGAATTATAAAAAAATTTTTCTAAGAAGTAAATATGGTTCTTACTGAGACAGGAAGAAAGAAATAGAAAAATGAGGAAAAAAAGATGAATTTTTTTTTTTCCAAGGAGGATTCAGCTTAAGTAAGGGATAGAAATGGATGAAAGAAAAACAAATTACTAAATACAGGAGTCATAATGAAAAGAGGTAGAAATTGTGTACCCTTTTAAATTCCAGACATACTTTTGATAATTGAATCCCTTCATTCCTTTCCCATCTTTGATACTAATATAGGTTTCTGCTTCTTCCACTCCATTGGATCCTCCTGATGTTACTGTTGTATGGGACTTAAACTGGAGTTTGACAGTGCCAGCTTGTTGTGTGGTTTTTCTTTTGTTGATATGATTTTTTTCTTTCCTTTGCAAGGCTTGAGCTGTATAGAAAAGTTCCAAATCTTCGAATCCTGGCCTGTGGTGGAGATGGAACGGTAGGTACATGGAATAGTCCCCATTTTAATTTCTTTTTCTATTTTCCTTTGGTTTCCATTGAATAATAAGACTTCTTTATTCCTACCTTTCTTCCCCTTTCCCTCTCAGCCTCTAGGTCTTGCCTATCAAATGGAAATTTTTTCTTCACACCTCCCACCTCCCATATCTAGTTAATATAATGGGACATTAACCAGGCTTAAAAATATATAGTTAATGAGAACAACTAACATAGCCTGTCAGAATTATTGTCAGCAGGATGACAGATTGAATTTCAGAAGGAGACAGAGAATGAATATTCTGGTTATTCCTTTCTATCACCATTGCAACTACTCCAAAACTTCATTAAAACTCTATTTTAGAAGCTCTTTTTAAAAAATATTTTTTAAAAAGTTTTTATTTATTTAAGGCACTGGAGTTAAGTCACTTGCCCAAGGCCACATAGCTAGGCAATTGTCTGAGGTCAGATTGGAACTCAGGTCTTCCTGACTCCAGGACCGGTGCTCTGTCCACTACACCACCTAACTGCCTCAATATTTTAGAAGCTTTTTAACCTAAAGTAGAACTTCAGCCTCCATTCTTCCTTTCAGACATTTATAAAATGCCTACTTTGTGCAAATACATTAGACTAGTTACTGGGGATACAAGGACAAAAGAAGAAACAATTCTTGACCTTGGGGAGTTTACAGGGTTCTAACATACTCCTGCCAGGTTAATCTGCATTAAAATTCTTTTTTCTTCTAACTCCCCCAAATCTTCAGTAGCTCCCTATTATAAGGAAGCCTTAATTCTTTAGTTTGGCATTCAAAGCACACTTAAATGTACGTCTCACCTGATGCATTCTTATTGTCCACTTCTTTAAGCAGGTTGTAGTTAGTAACTCCTGAGCATATCATTTTTATCCTCTTATCTGTATCTTTGCTCCTGTTTCTTTACTGTCGAAGGACTCTTGAAACTTTATCTATCCTGCAGGACCCAAAGTGCCTTCCCTGAGCATTCTAGACCTTCAGGGATTTCTCATCCTCTTTTGTATTCCTGTGATATTCATTATCTGTGCTGTCCCATCCTTTTGTCATAAATACTATCTTTGTTTATTACTACTTTATGTTATTGATAAATACTCATATCATTATTTCACGACTAATGTTTCATGTCTCCCTATAGGAAGATGGGGAGGGCCTGGATCATGTATGTATCATAACCTTTAGATACTCTTACAATTCTTAGCAATCATTCAAGAAGAATCAAATACTTCTTATGTTCCAGGTGCTAGAGATACAAAAAAGGGCAAAAATATGGCCCTTGTGCTCAAGGAGCTCACTGTGAATATTGAACATTTGAATGTAAACACTTAATTGTTGAAATAATGGATAAATGAACAGCTTAAATCTATATTATCTTATTCCTAGGCTTATATTGTAATACTAATCTAGATTTTTCTTGTGTTAAGAGTAAGGCATTTCTTTTAGTATTTTTTTTTTTAATTTGGACATATTCTAATTCATTATTAGTAAAAAATGTAAAAACAAATGACAATGACAGATGGAAGTATCATAATGTAATGCTAAAAATGAATTGCTTAGCCTACAAATGATTGGGGGTATTATCTCAATTTTCTCTGGCTCTGTTATCTTCTTGAGCACAGATTCTTGTTTTGTCTTCATTTCTCTGTATGATTTCCCTCTACTTTTCAGCATACGTAGCAGAAGGCAGCACACTCCTGGTTGGATAAAGAACACAAAGCTCTTATATTTGACAAAAATTAATGCTTCATTGTCTCCCCTAAAGCCATTATGTCCCAGAATGAAAATCTTACTCAAAATTCGTCGGTCTGTGATAGCCTGTGTTAGAAACAATGCCAGCAGTCCAGAGCTGTATGACTGCTGTCGCCACGGTTGGCTCTACTCTGGCAAATGGGGAGGGCTTGGTGTTCAGGACCAAGATACCCAGCAAGCCAAGAGAAGAAAATAATTCTCAAACCTGGGAAAGGGCGGGAATAGTCAACTTACATTTCTTTATCTCTCTCATGCCCAAAAAGGTTCAAATCTTTGGGTTGTAGTTTCTTAGGCAATTAATTAATTGAGCAGACTCTTTTGACTCTTAGAGATGCCCAGCAGCATACTGGGTAACTGGGGAGAGAAAGTCAAGATACTGTAAAAGGCAACCCCTTTCCTTTGAGAAACTTGCCACCTAACCATCAAATTAGAAAAAAAAGCACCTGACAAGGAAGACTTAGAAAGGAAATATATCATCCTAGATTGAGTGTTGGATTTGGAGAATGGAAAACTTGGGTTCAAATCCTGCCTTTGATAACTTACTCTCTGTTTGACCCTTGGCAAATTACTTAACTTTTCTGATACTCAGTTTCTTCTTCTTCTTCTTCTTGGACTAGATGGCCTCTAGGGTTTTTTCCCAGCTTTATATTTATGGTCCTTTGATTGTTCTAGTGCAGCACTATCACCTGACCTCTTTTTATCTTGTTTTTGCTGTTACCAGGAAAAAAATGAGCCACTCATATATGACATGCTTTTTATGTCCTGATATTTTAGATGGAGTTTGTTTTCATCCTGTCCTTTACTACATTTTTCCTTTTCCTGCAATGCAGGCTTGTTTTTGCCTTTTTTTGCTATTCTGAAGAAAAGAATCTTTAAAGACCTCTTATTTGTTCAGTAACCATCTTGCAAACCTGGGACTGGGACATTTCACTTCCAAGACCTTTTTCTTTCTTAAGGGAAGAGAGAGAGGAAGAAGGAAATACAGTGACTAGTGATTGTATCAGGAAGAAAGAAGAAGGAAGGAAAGTTGTGGACAATTATGTTACTATGGAGAATGGCTATAACAAGGACATAATTGAAGGTTTGCCAGGGGACACCAGGGACCCTTGGCCAGAGTATGGCTAGCTCTGAATTGTCAGTCATAGAACAGAGGAGGTTTCAGGACTTTAAAATTAATTGTACTGCAAGTCAGGAGGGCAGGTTATAGATCCCTCTGAAGGTTTTCTAGTACCAAAAAGATCAAGGTTTAACTTCATGCTTTCAGGGTCACTTCAGATTTTGCCTCAAGGCTTACTGAAATGATGAGATTTCTGAGTATCTCCAGCTAGTTTAGAAAGCAAATCCTTTGATATGAATAGGAATGCCTTTTTTTGTTCCATTCAAAATATACTTCCTCCATTTTTAGCTGAGAGGAGATGTGCTAAAGGATCAGGGAGACACAGTTTATAGTCATTGCCTTCATAGAACATCCATACTATGAGCACAGTATCTTCTTACCTCTGTCACCAGTAGAGTCTAATAAAAGTCCAGAGAATAATAATAATTCAGGTGATCATAGGGATGGTCTGTGAGGCCTTGGAGGGAGCTATAGCAAAAGCTAGATGGTACAGACAAGTTGATTTTTGGATCATTAAAAGAAATGACAATTTAATGAGAATTTTTCAATAAGAGAATGATTGAAAGAGAATCAGCTTCTCATCACTGGAGGTGTTAAAACATAGACCAGAAAGCCACCTCTCAGGGATGCTAGAGAAAAAATTCATTTCTTTGAGAAGGGGGTTTGACTAGATGAATTCTAAGGTTGCTTCAAACTGTTGATTTTTAATATCTAGTAATACTTCATGAATTATTTTATGTAAGATTACCTCCTCTCCCTTGATTGATACAAGTAGATGCTTTTGTTTGTTTGTTTCAGTTCTCACGAATTCTTATTCTGATTTCCTTTCTCTTCTGTTAGTGCCAGTTTGTGAACTCTTATTTCTTATTAGAGTTATCAAGTGATGAGGTTGACACCAATTATTCAATCTAATGTGAGGTGGATGCATAACCAGTCAAGCAAACCAGTCAGCAGCTTTAAACTGAGTCAATGAGTCTTACTTAGGACTTATGGTTTTCTGACATTTATTTCAGCATCACTTCATTTTCAGAAGACCTAGGGTTTGAGCTGACTACAAGCTTAACATAAACCAGCGTCAAACCTTTAAAGGAATGAAATCTATGTTTTACTGAATTAGGAGAGAAATTAATCATGTGAGAAATTTACTACCTATATGACCTTGAGAAGTCAATATTTTTGGTCCTTGATTTCCAGGCCTGTAAGATTAAAAGGTTGGATTGGATCATGTCTAAAGCACTTTCCTATCATATTTATGATTCTGTGAAGCAATTTTCAACTAATGCAAAGAACACTGGACTCATAGTCAAAAGACCTGAGATTTAGTCTTAACTGTCATTATTTAGTCCCATGACTTTGAGCAACTAAGTTTTTTTCTTTTTCCTAGTCAGTTTCCTTATCTGTATAAATGGGAGATTGGGGTTCAATTAGGCTTTTCCAGATTCCAAATTCTATAACACTATACTCTGTATAGATCAAATTGCAATTGAAAAATTCTGTTCAATTCTTCATTTTTCTAATTAAATGGTACATTTCTTGAGAGAAGGGACTGATTCACTTTTTTTGGTAGATTAATATGGGTAACAATACTGCACACATCATAGTCACTCAATAAATATTTAAATCTTTGACTTTATTTCCATTTTTAGATTTTACTTTTTTTGGAGGAGGGGAAATGAGTTGTTTGGTATTGTTACTTCCCTAGTACTAAATTCTTTACCTTTCTTAATTCGACCTAAGGGGCAGCTGACCTTGGAGTCAGGAGGACAGGAGTTTGAATCCAGTCTCAGAAACCTGACACTTACTTGTTGTGTGAGGTTGGGCAAGTCACTTATCCCTGATTGCCCCACATCCAGGGCCATCTCTAGTCTTCCTGATTCATATCTGACTAATGGAACCAGATGACTCTGGAGGAGAAAGTGAGGCTGATTACTTAGCACAATACTCCCTCACTAAAATCTAATTTATGTACTTGTCATGACATCACCTCCCCTGATGTCATGTCTTCTTCAAGAATGGAGGACAAATATCATCATCATCAATTTGACCTAAGATCCAATTTGATTTTTTGGTTGCTCCTGTTGGCTTCTGTCCAGTTTTTCAGTTTTGTTGGCTTCTGTTCAGCTTACTTACCATTTCTAAACTCCAGATTGTTTTTTGATACAAGTTGCCATCTAGCAATGATTTTTTAAATTTCATAGTTGTTAAATTGATTTTTAAATAAATTATAAAATTTTCTATTTGTCCATATTTAATTTTATCTTAATAGATTCAGTTCAATGTTCTATCTTGTCAAGATAACTTTTGAATCCTGATTCTATCATCTGATGTGTTAGATATCCTCCCCAGATTTGTGTTGTCTGAAAATTAAATAAATATGACATCTATTCTTTTGGCCAAGTCTTTGACAAAAATGGTGAATTATAGACTGAATGGATAAAGCATTCAAGCATACTCTTTCAAAGGACCCTTTTTCTTGGACTAACTGTACAAAGTGTTTATAGATGGAAAAAATAGGTGGAAAGGATTGTATCAAATTATTTCAGACCTGAAATTTTCTTTAAAAATGTTACCTCTTGAAGTCAGTTAAGAAGTAAACAAATGGATGATTGCATCTAGTTTTGTTTATGTAGGATATGCTCTAAATGTTGATTTCTATTTCAAGATGATTACTATTCTGGAGTGAGTTTAAAAGTTTAAAATAAAGAACATTCCTTTCCAATGGCAGTTTTTATTTTTATACACACACACACACACACACACACACACACACACACACACATACACACAAAGAGACAAACAGACCTTCCATATGATTATTATTAAAGGCTCCTTCTTCCTCTTCCTACCCCTAGACCCCTGGAATTTGCTTCTGTTTCATTTATATTTTTCTCTCTCCTTTTTGGTCTTCAATCTGTCTGTAGGTCGGTTGGATCCTTTCCATCCTCGATGAACTTCAGCTCAGTCCCCAGCCTCCTGTTGGGGTTCTTCCTCTGGGTACTGGGAATGACCTGGCTCGAACTCTCAACTGGGGAGGGGTAAGGACTAGCTCTCAAAGGTCTATAGTGATCCAAGACAGTTCATTGCCAAGAAATCATTTCTTTGTAACAAACAGATGTTCCAACATGAGATAAGGATGTATCTTCATCTAAGATAGTGATTTAGGTTTAGGGGTCAAAGGGACATGATAAATGTCTAGGAATTATGGATTGATATTTTCAGATTTTTCCTATTATTAGGTATTAATCATGAAGAAGCACCTAAATATGTGACAGAACTTTTTCACATAAATCCTTCTTTAATCAAGTCTTCTCAATAGGCAGTGAAAAGAAGTGGGTTATTATATTTTATTGTTCTATCTCACTTTGAGCACTTATTGAAAGTTGGTCATCATTTCCTTCCCTTTGTGGAGGTATTTCTTCCTCTGAATTTGCTTGATTTACCTCACGAATGATTTTTATCACCATTACTTTATCACAATTACTTCTAAAATGATGATCCTGGTAGAAGAATGGCCATAGCTGGTAATGGGGGCAACCAATCAAATTTATATCATGAACCAGTTTCAGGCTAACTCAGCAGGAAATAGTGAAAGCTATTGACTTGCAAGCTATCTTTTTTTTTTCCAGAATGCAGATGGTGAGGAGGCACCATTGAGTACAACTTTAGTATTTATCATTGTCATAGGGAATAGTTCTGTCTCTAATGCCATTGGCCATGTGTGGCTTAGTTAAAAGCTACAACTTCTGGTGTCCTGGAAAGGGAGCTTGATATCATACATTACAGCTCAATAAATCCTCACATGAAACAACTTTTACTTTTCTGGAGGGCTGGATTTCTCTTACCCATAATATTTCTTTGTTCTTTTCCAAAATTTGCTTCAAGTTTTCAGTAAGAGTGACTAGGAAAATGAGTTTCTTGATTCTATGGTATCTCAGTTAATTTCTGTCTGCTTCATCAACAAAAAGAATAGTGCTGCAAGAAAGACTGGGTGTGGGGACTGTGAGGAGAACAAAGTTCCCCTCTAGGTATGACCTTCCATGTATTCTATATCCCTAGCCTGACTCTTTTCCAAATTCTGCCTTTCCTAAATTTAAGTGTTGTACCTAGTATTCCCAGTGTGAGATTGCTAAGAGGAGGGGGTTGATGTACTATGGTCAGTTAGTCAGCAAGCATTTATTAATTTCTTCTATGAATCAATCACTGTGATAAGCAATGAAGATTAAAAAAGGTAAAAGATAGTCCCTATACATAAGGAGTTCATACTCTTATGAGGGAGGCAACAAGAAAAATGCCAAATATGTACACTCAAACTATATATTAACAGAAGAAGGTCACTAGAATTAAGATGGGAGGGGAGAAGCTATAGTGTGCTCTAGAGATCCAGCTGCTGCTGTGTCTTTATGATCATAAATGGCTATATTCCTGGCAGATAAAGTTACTGGCTTCAGGAGACAGACTCTCTTGATTCACAGCTGTCCAGCCTTAGGTGGTCTTTTTGCATGTCCTTTTAAACTAAATTAAGTAAATATGTGAGAAAGAGTACCACTTAGAATTGGTTATCTGTAAAATAAACAGTTCTCTGTAGGAGAGAGGTCCCTTCTTTCATGAATATCTTTCAAAGGGAAGTGTTTTTTTATTTTTTGCAGTTTCAAGCTCTACAGTTTAAGAAATAAAAATTTGATGCTCAGGAAAGCAGAGTAGTAAATAATGTGTATGTTTTCTGATTCCTCAGGGTTATACAGATGAACCCGTCTCCAAGATATTGTGTCATGTGGAAGATGGAACTATTGTGCAACTAGATCGATGGAATCTCCACGTAGAGAGAAACCCTGATTTACCCCCTGAAGAACTTGAAGATGGTGTATGCAAGGTTAGAAGGATAATTCTTCATTGTATTAACCTGAATTATAGGAAATAAGTCCTCCATTTCCTGCAAGAAGAATCTCACTGTGATTCCTTTTTTTGTGGAATTAAGGAGTAACATCTTAGTTGAGAGCTCAATTTGATAGAATAATAACCCCACCAAAATCTTATTTCTCTTAGACTTCGAAATGATTAAATTCCATAGTTGCTTCCAAAGATTAGCCATTTATTCTCTTTCCCTTCCAGGCAGAACTGCATAATAACAATACAAGAAATGTATTTATCAAATTTCTGATCCCTCAAGATCATTCTTCTCCCTATATCCAGGATACTGATATACAGATTTATGATCTGTAGCTAGGATAGCTATTCTTCCTTTAACCAATATATTATGATCAAGAAGGTCTTCCTCACAATTAGCCTAAATTCAGCCTATGTCAAATTAGACCATTTTCACTACCTGGTTTTTCTTCACTGTAAATGCAGAATAACTAACTGGCATTATAGGGATAACAAACCAACATATATTTTCTCAGATCTAGCAGAGCTAAACTATAAACAGTAAGTGAATAGTTTATAAGCTTTACACTTAATTTCAAATCTACATTGTAGACTATTCTAAATATGTAAATACTCAATATTATTTTCCTCCTTTCCCCCATTACTCTATAGGGATATATATATATATATATATATATTTATATGCATATGTATGTGTGCATATATACATATAAATATACTTGTGTATGAATGTATATTTTGCAAATTATATATATGTGTATGTGTGTGTGTGTGTGTGTGTGTGTGTGTGTGTGTAAAATACAACTTTCTCACCATTATTAAATTGTGCATTTTGACTTATTCTCCAAGTAGTAGAGATAGAAATGCAAAGGATACTGCTATATTCTCTTCCCTGGGCTTTTCCCACTATTGTCACTGCCCATATATGAATTCATCCATGAGAAGGAAGAGAAAGAATGAGCATTTATATATCAGCTATCTTATCAAACTTCGTACTAAATGCTTTATAAGATAAGGTGATATTACTATGACTTATTTTACATTTAGGGAAATTTCTCTAAATAGAGATTTATCTTTAAGCTCAGGATCAAAAAACTAGTCTGTATTTGAACTCATCTTTCTGATTCGAAACTAGCCTACTATTTATACTTCCACTTAGCTGCTCCCAAGCTCAATATGTAAATCTGGCCTAGCTTCCTAATCAGAAGCACCTATTTTCTTTTGTTCAAAGAAATCAAGGGGATTTTGTGTGTGTGTGTGTGTGTGCTATCCCTCCATTTACTTATTTCAAGAACTAGAAGTTGAAAGACTTTCTCTGTTTCATAGTAGACCATCTGAACAGTCAGCAATAGTAGAATGATGTGGTTAAAATAGGAAGCATCTCTTTGGACACCATGAAATTAGTGCTCATTATAAAACATGTGACTAGAAAGAGCAGGACCCAAACTAAAATAAGTAACCCATGTGGCCACCATGAGGCAGTCTGTCTCCTACACATGGTGGTGTCAGGCTATTATTAGACTATCTCATCTACGATCTGAAGAACTGGAAGACCCCTTAGTGGCAAGAGAAACAGCAAGTCAGAGAATTTTTTTTAAAAATGAGATTTTTGGAAGGAAAATTGAAAGGAATTTGAATTTCTTTTAGCCTGGAGAAGCTAAAAAGTAACTTAATAAATATTCTCTAAGCCTAAGGAGAACTATTATTTAGAAAATTGTGGCTGGATTTTCTCTTTAGCTTATTTTCAGTGACTTTTAAGAAAAGGAAGCTGTAGCCTAATGGACTTAAGTAGTTTAGAAGGATAATAATTTTACCACAAGCATGATAGCTATATTGTGTTGTTTTTTACATTGACTTGGTATTTTTTGAAAGTCTGGAGAAATAGTTATTCTTTCAGAAATTGGAAGAACAGCAGTTTCTGGGTTTTTATCATTTTTCTCTCTAACAACTTTCATGATTCTCCCTTGATCATTCCTAAGAATCAGGTCACCAGCTGGGTGAGAGTTGGTCCTTATCTATCAGTCTGTCCTTTTAATTTTGCCTTTTCAATCCAATTCAGTAAACATATTTTATGTGTTCTCTAGATAAAAGATTTTCTATAATAGGGAGAAAATAGTTTCTATCTTCAGGGAGTTTATATTCAACCTTAGGTTATTCTTTTAATACCTTGGTTACCTAATGAGTCTCTACTCTTAAGTCAAAAAGGAAACTTCCTTCTATAGTAAAAGATTCTTGCTTTCTGACCTTTAACCAAATGGAAAATTTTGGTGATATGGGGAAAGTAAGACAGTGCATTAATTTCCTAGATTTCGTATTTCTAATATCAAGTAGTGTTTAGCACAAGTTTGTGGAATTGATAAGAATGAGGCAAAATCCTGCTTCAGAGGAGAGATAATAAGATTAACCTCCCTCCAGCTAAGATGAATTAGCTCATTCAATTGTCATTTAACATGCCTTTCATGCTGGGGTTATGATCAGAAGAGTGAGTCCATGAGAGATCTGTTGCCCATTAGCCATTTGCCATGTACTTTTCTAATTTTACTTGACTTTGGTGACAAGAAAAAGATTATCTCAGCAGTAGCATTTCGCTGTTAGCAATGTGAAGCCTGTTTTCAGTGCAGCATGTCTGGTTATTTTTCCTCCTTTTTTCTGGGAGAAAAAGCTAAGGCTGCTTTTTAGGATTCTAGGATGATAGAGTTAGAAAAACCTTAATCAATAGTCCAGTTCCCTGATTTATCAGACTAAAACCCAGGATAAAAATAATCAAGGCTTTTTTCATTCTGCTATACTTTTGGCAGCCAATCAATCAATAAGGTAGGGTAGTGATGTTTTCTTATGGGTTAATGATTTGGTAATTTAGATTATGGAGCATGGTTTGAATTAATAATATTTTTCAAATTAGAATTTTCTTTTTGAAAACATAGATTATCATTCTTTCAAATGCAGTGAATTTGGATTATCAGTTTAAATGTGTTTCCAATGCCCCATCCTAAGCACTTACTGAAAAGATTATAGCTCATTTAAAATGAATTATTTCTGTAAGCCAAATGTTCTGATACTCTTTGTCTTAAAGAAATTTATTATGTATATACATCCACTCATATTCCCAGTGCTGACACATAGTAGGAATATAATAACTACTTTCAGACAGACTAAGCAAATTCAGTCTAAGCAAAGTTCATAGAAACAGTTGAGACTTTTTCAGGTCCTATCATCTAAAAATCCAGACCAGTGGATTCTAAATTTGGTATTTTCATTTTGTTATTGGTTTTGTGACTCTTCTGTTTGTTAACTATAATTCCTTTCCTTGAACCTTTCCAAAAGAGTTTCTGATCTCAAACTAATTGCTTCTCCCCTTTATTTTGGGGACTTCAATTGGGAGGGATAAACCAAGGACCAGTCACATCTGACATCATAGAATGTCTTTTTTCTTTTCACCTTTGTTAGTCAATTTCACACGAATCTCTATTGTCATTACAGCTTCCCCTCAATGTGTTCAATAATTACTTCAGCCTTGGATTCGATGCTCATGTTACATTGGAATTCCATGAATCCCGAGGTGAGAAACATCTTTTGCTTTTATACTAGATTAGAATGAACTGGATTTGAATGTCTCAACAGGGGTTGCCTTTATTTCCATTATTTTGCTGGAGATCTGAGATGAAACATCAATATTCAACAGATACTGATAGATATTAATAACTCATATATACACATATATTTATATATATATAATGTATATATGGATGTGTGTGTATATTATATATGTATATATGTATATATGTATATATATATTTATCACATTCACAAGAACATTAGAATGTTTCTTCCTTCTACCCAGATCTCTCTTTTTAGCCCTCTTCCTCATATTGGGCAATGTAAACCAGACCAGGAAATGAATTAAGAAAGAAGATAGCATTTGAAGGAAGGAGACTGATTTATAAATGTCCAGATTGGTCTGAAGTGGAGAAGTTTGACTCTAGTATTTCTCTCCCCAATAACCATAACATAACTAATCAGATGGATTAGAATGATGATTATGATGCCAAGGAGGAGGTTGTTTCGGCTTCTATGGGTTTATGATTTGAGAGCCAAAATTAAAAAAAATAGTCCATGAACAAAATATTTCCTTTATTGCTATTAAATCTCAAAGCTGCTAAGCCTTTTGGGACATGGTAGGTCACATATATATTTTGAGAATAGTGTGTGTGTGCTTTTTGGTTTTAATCCTCTGAGTTCCTTTGGATTTTGTATTATTTGAATTCCTTTATATTTTTTTTACAATGATTTCTAGGAGCTAGTTTTATGTAGAGTCATTTTGCAATGGTAAGATTCAGTTACCTTCCTTGTTACTAACACCTACCTCATTTTTTCTATCATTGACATTACTCTCAAATATTACTGGTAAGTAATTGAATATGGTTTCATATTCATATTGAATATTTTGTTCTTCTGTCATGTTTAATTTTTCCTGACCCTATTTGGAATTTTCTTGGCAAAGATACTTGGATGGTTTGCCATTGCCTTCTCTAGCTCATTTTATAGATAAGAACTGAGGCAAACAGCGTAATGTGACTTGCTCAGGATCACATTGCTAGTAAGTGTCTGAAGCTGTTTTTAAACTCAAATCTTCCTGACTCCAAACCCAAAGGTCTATCCATTGCATTACCTAGCTGCACATTGAAGAATTTAATGTCTGCCCATCCCCTGTGTTTCATATACAGATGGACCTATTTTTATACAAATAAAGCAAAAATTTTAATAGAAAGAAGCATGTTGTACCTCTGATAGCAGGAAACCTATAACTTTTTCATAATGAAATCATAGCCATGTTGATTTTTCTAAAAGAAGATATTTGATGATCTAGGGTAATTATTATTGAAATTATTTCACCACAGAACTCCTGTTTGTTGTTCAGAGATTTAAAGTGACATTCAGAATTAATAGCTTGAATAGTTTTGTTGCTGGTAGTAGTAGATAGGCATGCATTTCAATTATATCCTGATACACTATAGCAATGGAAAAGGAAAGAATCTTTAGATGAAAATACTCTTTGGAAATTTTGTCCCAGAGAGGAGGGTAATTAGCCCCAGAGTGGTTTATATGGGCTCCAGAAAATGGCAAACTACTGCAATAATTTGCCAAGAAAGCCCCAATGGGCTCATGAACAGTCAGACATGACTGAAAAACAACTGAACACTAAGTAGGAAGATGGTGAACTTTTTGGTTCTGTTGACTTGAAACTAGCCTTTCATCATTCTTCAGAGGAAGGTCTGGAGTAGAGAAGCAGTCATTATGAAAACATTTGGTGAGTGGTCTTCTAGTTTTACTGATGCATCATAATTCCTCTCTATTTTGTGAATTGTTTTTGACTCACTGGACAGTTATCTTCTCAACAGTGTATTATTGTATTTCATTTCCTTTGTGAGAGTAAATTTTGAGGGGTCTTTGAGTCAAGTCTAGCTAGGATTCTGAGAGTGATCAGTCTAATTACCAGGAAAATGCCCCCTGTGGAACATTTTGTCCCCAGATTTGTTGATAGGCAACATGTTTAAAATATTATAATCTGAATTTTTTGATACTATTTGGGAAGAGTTACTCCTCCCTCTGGATAGAATTCTGTGGGAGAGGAGGCAATATTTAGATTCAATGACTTTCCCTCTTTTATTTTTCATATGTTTTACAACACTATTTACTTCACAATGTCTTCAAGAAGTAGTAAGATGGTAATTTAGTGCTTTGTGGAGGGATTCGAGCAGCATCCATATAATATAATAAATATTTTATGTTTGGGATAGAAGCGTATTATTTTTGCTTGACTTTGTCCAGACTTAGCAACAACTGATAATGATGCAATTTAATTGTGGATGCCCAGCCATATTGAAGGGCCTTTCCAGGACAATTACTTAGGCTTATTCTGTTTAATAGAGGTCCTGTTTTGTAGAATTCTCATTAGGTAGGTATGTGTGAAATGCCAGGGAAGATAATCTTGTGTCAGTGGTCTTACAGTTATGTTGTCAGCTAAAATTGAACTCATGGAAAGAATTCAGAAAGTTCTGTTTTATTTTGATTGATTGTGAAACTGAGAGAAAAAATATAGAACAAAGGATTTGGAATTTCTAGTGACTTTTATTTGGGCTATTTAAACAAAGCAAGAATTTTAAGCCTTTCAGGGATTACTCAGTTTTTATCAGTTTTCTTCCATAAAAGGCAAACCTTCTAAACTACTTCATCATTTATTTGAAAAGGAGAATTTTCTGACCTTAGACTCAGAGCATGAGCTTTCCAGAATGCTAAGCAATTTTTGAATAAGATGAACATAAAACATTTTATAAAAACAGTGTTGCAGCTTACCATGCTGGAATTCTACTTAGACCCAAAGTATCAGATGACCTTGAGGCCCCCATTGCTTATAATTCAAGATTAAAAATATTTACAGAGCAGAATTAATGTTTCTTATTATTATAGGAGCAAAGAAAATTCAGAACTTCTGATATGAAGGTTCTTAACCTCTTTTTATGTCTTGGACTCTCTTAACAGTTTTGTAAAGCTTATAGATCCCCTAAGAATAGCTGTTCACATTAATAATTGAAAGAAATGAAAAATTTTATTTAGAGAATAGTGAAAAATAAAGCTAATCCCCTCCCTTCATCTAGTTTCTCAGATCTCTTGAAATCAGACTCCCCTGGTAAAGAACTCATGTTGTAGAGTCATTTAATATCAGAATAGAGTTGGAAAACCCAGATGTTATTTCATTATGACTTATAATTAAGTAGGAATCCCCTTTTATAATATTCACAAGTAGTCATCCAGCCTAATTTGAAGACTTCCAATGGTAGGGAACTCACTATTTCTTGATGAAGCCCATTCCATATTTCTACAACTCTAGGTGTTATGGATTTTTTCCATATTGAACTGAAATTGATCTCTTTGCAAATGACATCCAATGTTCTGCATCTAAATACTGATCTATAAATGATTAATGACAGCTATCATGTTCACTTTGCAAGTTATTTCTTTTCTGGGTTTTACATTCCCAGTTCATTCAACTAATCCTCTGACTGAATTGCTTTAAATCCCTTCACCCAACATCTTATTCAACCTCCTTTAGTTTCACACCAGCTTTTACCATTGTTCTTCCCTAAAGCATGGTTCCTGAAATTAATGCAAAATTCTTGATATAGTCTCATCTTGACAAATACAAAGAGATCTATTGCTTCTATCATTCTGGACATTCTATTCTATTCATTTTTCTTCTAAAATTGCATTTGTTCTTGTCATACTTTTAAGTCATATTGCAGTTCACTAAAACCCTCAGGTCATTTTTACACAAGAATTCTTGTCTAGTCATATCTTCCTCATCCTATACTTGTTCTTTTCATTACTTTTTCAACTCAAGTGTAGGATTTTCCATTTTTCTCTCTGTTAAATTTCATCTTATTAGATTTGGCCCATTATTGTAGCCTTTCCAGACTTGCCTCTTCAACCTTATTGCACATTACTTCCCTTCTTGTAGCCTGAGGTCTAGTCAGACTGACCTTGTTCTTCAGACATAGTATTCTACCTCCTGTCTCTGTGCTTTTACTATGGCTGTTTCCATGCTGGAATGCACTCTGTCCTCAATTTTGCCTCTTTTGCCTTTTTGCACTAAGGATCATCATGAAGCCTTTCCCATTTGCCTCAGCTGCTAGTGCCTTCTTCCTTCTCCAAAATAATGACGTTGTATTTATTATGTCCCTATCTAAAAATGTGCATTTTTTTTCTCCATTGGTAGTCTGCTAACTTTCTGAGAACATAGATTGTACTGCTTTTTTCTTAGCATACAGTATGTAAAGTGTAATACCTCATACATAGGTGCACATATGTATTACATATATATAAGAAGTGTTTACTATATATAATTTTTAAAACAAGTATTAATAAGTGCTTGTTGAGTGAAAGAAAGTTACATGTACTGCCAGCAATAATCATTATATTAGGGATTTTGTATTTAAAAGTGATTTATATACAATATAAAGATTCTCATTGAAGAAAATTTTTTATAAACTGCATTATTGAAATCATTTCTGGATATAATTATGATAAAATGAACAAGTACCTCAGAGTTGTCCCTATGTTTTCCTAGCTGGTGTAGACTATGTATTGATGTAGCAGTGATCTCACAGCTTTCAGAGTTGAAAAAAAATCAGTGTGGTTTATGCTAACCCTTATATGGTTTATCATTTCTTGTATTCTGTCATAGTTTTGAATTTTGTTTTATTTTTGAGTCAGTCAAAATGATTCCATTGATATAAAAATAATTATAGCTGGTTCAAATCTGGCCTCAGATATTTACATTTATCATGTGACCCTGGCAAGTTACTTAACCCAATTTGCCTCAGTTTCCTCATCTGTAAAATGATTTGGAGAAAATGGCAAACCACGCCAGTATCTTTGCCAAGAAAAGCCCAAATGGGGTCAAAAAAAGTTAAAATATAACTGAAACAATTGAACAACAACATTCATTGTTCTGTTAGTTCTTCTTTATCCTGCTCTTTGCATATATATATAAAAATATATATATGTATATATTTGTTAATGTATATATGTATATGTGTGTGTGTGTGTAGCCTAAGTCTAAAACGTCCTTCTGAGAATAGTTTTGAAGCAAAAGTTTAATTGTGTTGACTCGTTATTTGACTCCTTATTCCTAGTTAACATGAGCCAGACAGGCACATTTTTGATTATGTAGAAAACGAAAGATTTCAAAAACAAATAAAAGCTTGAGTTCAAGGATCACTTGTTCTAAATACAAGTAGTTGGCAAAAGAATCAAGCAAGTGATAATCTTAGAATTCAAAGATCTTTTGCTCGAGATCTTGTGCTCTGAAGAAGCCTCCCTATAAAGCAAGTATAAAGTGAAATCCAACATTAACTTTGTGAGAATCAAGTCCTAAGGTCCAATTATGGAGTTCTACAAATCTGTTGTGAGCACAACTCATGAGGCTGGTTTTATGAAGCTCCAAAGTAGCATCTGCAAGGAGCTTGCTAACTGGAAGTAAGGCTAGGGTATATCAGTTAGTACAAATGGAAGGATTTTCTAGTCCCAGTCTCTTAATGACTCTTACACAAGAGAGAGGGAGGATATTATATTCCCTTGCAAACTGGATAATGCTTTGTTCCTTTTATAGGAGGCACCAGGGTTTAATTTTTTTCCTGTTCAGATTTGTGATTTCACTGGTTTCAGAAATACATAGTAAGGTAACACTCTCTACCATACAGAGAAGAAATTATTCTGCAGCTGATAATTTTAGAGATTTGACTGGGACTACTGAGAAGTTGGTTTGCCCAGGTGTGTCAGAGGTAGGCATGAACTTTAGGTCTTCTTAACTACCAGATTGACTTTCTATTTCTATGCTAGGATGCTAGCTTAAATTAAGCTATTCAAACTACCATGACATACTCACCATACATTAAGATTAATCAGAATTTGACATAAAATGGAAAATGTCTTCTTTTTGATCACCCTTTGTGGTTATAGAGCTGAAAGGAGTCTTAAAAGCCATCTAGTCCACTCTCCTTTACAATCCCTATTTTACAGATGGGGAAACTGAGACTCAGGAAAAGGAAATGATTTGTCCGTGCTAATATTTGACAAGTGGCACATTTGAACTCAGGTCCTCTAACTCGCAAATGTTCAGTGCTCTTTCTAGTTCACCAGGTTGTCCTCCTCAGAAACCTCTGGTTTCCTGACATTCTTTTTTTTTCAAGGTAATGGGATTAAGTGACTTGCCTAAGGTCACACAGCTAGATAATTAGTAAGTGTCTGAGGTCACTCAGGATCTCCTGACTCCAAGGTCCATACTCTATCCACTGCTCCACCTAGCTTCTCCTGGTTTCCTGACATTCTTAATGAAAATTCCAAATCATTAAATCTTCAGGTACCATGATTTTTATTAGTGTTTAGAAGCATCAATGTAGAGTTTCTGGCATGCCAAAACCTGGTAAAAATCTGACAAAAGGACTTTGTTACAGGACTGGAAGAAACCCAGGAAAAGAATGAATCAAAATCCAAATGAATGCCAAATGTATGTACCTCTGAAAGACTGTTTATTGCTAGGTAATATGAGCTGGCTGGTTTAGGAATTCAGGATTACCTGTATTAAAATCCAACTTTTACTAACTATGTAACTTTAAGCAAGGCACCAAACCTCTATGGATATCTGGCAACCCCTTAGGACTTATTGGAGCGATGTTGCTGAATGGAGTTCTCATACTGGACATTTTCCATCTGTGATGAAATCGCAGGTGCCTCACAATTCACATAATATGAAACTATAATGATAATATTTTTCAATGTTTGATTTATATCCTAATATTCCCTAAGGTGATAATAAAATTGAGTGGTGTACTTGATTTTGTTCTGTGTGTGTGTGTGTGTGTGTGCTAGATGACTGTGGATCAAGGGAAATGACTAGAAAGTATCACTACTGAGACAGATGTGAGACCGACAATTTTAACCCAGAGCTAGTTTTGTTTTTACTCTAATTTTGACAGCATAAACAAGTTTAGCTAACAATGAACAATGTGATTGGGGAATTATCCTATTTGGCAACAGCAGAAATAAGGCTATTCAATTTATTTCTGGTAATGAGGAAATGGAGTTTTAATATTCAGTAACAAAAGAGCTGGAATTGAACCCATATCTTTAAATGGTCCTTTCCCCTTTCCTTTTATTGAGGCAATCAAGGTTAAGTGACTTGCCCAGGGTCACACAGTTATATATTTGAGGCTAGATTCAAACTCAAGGTCTTCTGATTCCAGGGCCAATGTTCTATCCACTGTACTACCTGGCTGCCCCTTTATTTCTTAAACTTTGTAACAATTTAAGTAGAAACAAGTAAAGGGTTAAAAAAGTGAATTCAATAATGGCAAAATTTTTACTTAAACTTGAGTGATATGAAGCCAGTGTTTAGCTTTGAGCCATTTTAATCATGAACCTGAACAGAAGGTTTGAACCAAGATATAATACCTGTAGGAGAGTGAGCAGATAGTAAGGGATGTTGACCCAAAGAGTACAAAGACATGGCCTCAGAACAAAAAATTTTAAATGCAGATGAGTATTGGGAAACTGGCTTTGAAGAAAGGTCAAGATTAAAGTGACCTCCCCTGAAATAGCATCCTATATGTGACTGGAGGAGCCTACACATTTTGATTCCCTTTGAGAAGCCATAAGACAGTGGGACTTGGCAGGAGATGAGTGTATGGAATCTTTGCCTACCCTGCTGACCAGTGTTGGCAGGCCTCCTTGGCATCTGGAACCAAAAGCCCCAAGGTGGTTTGACAATCTATTTAGAGTGTAAGAATACACTTTGTAAGAACTTCAGCCTGAGTCCAGTTTTCTCTTATAATAATTGGACCCAGAAGGCTGAAGTTAATACTCGAAAAAAGTTGGCAGAATGAAGACTCCATCAATTCCATTTTCAGATACTCTGGAAAATCAGACAGTTGGTCAAAGACCAGAATAAAAAAAAGCTTTGTTCCTGGCAGCTGAATTAGCTGACCAGGGTTTTATCAAAAGGGAATCTGGGGAGGCAAACATCTAAAGAAAAGAACTGCTGATCAGATGGTAGAAAGGGAGTCACTTTTGGTAGGGGAAAATACTTCATGTACATTTTAGTTCATTTGATCTTTGCAGCAGTTGTTACATTTATTTCACAGATTTATACAGTGGCTTAGTTCCAAAGTTATTGAAGTTTACATAATAGGTGTTTTCATTTTTCATTTTTAAATAAATAAATTTTGAAATAAATTGAGGGGAAAATCCCAAAGTTGAGTTCAAGTCATTATCATCTTGACTTGCATCTGAATGGTTATCTGGACTCATATTACAACCACTTTACTGGTCACTTCTTACCTGGATTATTGAAACAGCCTCCCAGTTAATCTTCCTACCTCATTTCTCACCCCATCTAGTCCATTCTATAGACTACTGCCAAGGTAGTTTTCCACAGGTTCAGATTTGGTTACATGACTGATCCACTCACTCATCTCCAAAGGCTTCTTACATAAAACAAACAAACTCTTATTTTGGTCCCAGGAGACTGAAGATAATACTTGAAAAAAAGTCAGCAGAATGAAGACTCCATCAATTCCACTTTCAGATCCCCTGGAAAATCAGCCAGTAAAACCCCAAATAATCTAGCCCAACCTTCTTTTCTAGCCTCATTGGATATTACTCCCTGTCCTGAATATTTTGAACCAGTTTGTGCCACTCCAGATTCCCTGCTGTTCATCTTCTCCCTTTATCTCTCTTTTATTGCTTATCTGTCAGTCTGAGTGATTCTGCTCTTCCTTTCTTTCCTCCAGTACAATGCAAACTTCTTGAAGGCAGGGATGGGTCTCCTGTTGTATTTGTATTCTCAGATGTTAGTCCATCCATGGAACATGGTAGACAACTAATAAATGATGCTCATTGATTCCTGATTCTAAGATAAGAATAATAATGCTAATAATAGCTTGCATTTATATAGCACTTTAATTTTTGCAAAGTACTTTATAAATATTATCTCAATTTATCCTAAAGATAACTCTGGAAGGCAGGTACCATTACTATCCTCATTTTACAGATGAGGAAACTGAGGCAGACAGATTAAAAGACTTGTCCAGGGTCACCAAGCTAGGAAGTATCTTAGACCAGATTTGCACATTCCTGTCTCTGGGTGCAGTATTCTGTCCACTGTATCAGCTAACTATTTCATACATCATACTTCCTCAGTATAGCATTTTCATGATTGCCAAGATACACAGCATTTAAAAAAAAGAAAGGTGAAAAATGAATTCAAAGTTTGAAAAATATGATTTCTTATATCAATTTCCCCCCTTATATTTCAGTTTTAACTTCATTTTAGCATCCTCTCATCCTTTCTGTTCATTTGAGTCATTCACATTGTTTATTTAATCAGTAAAGAAAATCTTTATATCTTCATATTGGAAAGTGAACTTTGTGACTTCCCCTCTCCTTCCAATAGTAAAGATAACAAAGATGGACTTGCTTCTGGTCTTAATGAATGGGCAGTCTTGAGTATGAACCACTTAGGGTTTCTACAGTTTCTAACTTATGGTGAAAGACTGAAAACACCAAAGTTAATTTTAGAGCAGCCTTTTATTTTTGTTTTTTTATTATTATTTATTTATTTTTTTAGAGCAACCTTTTATGAGAAACCGTAGCATTTTTTTCAACAGAACAGTTTCAGGGTGACATGCAGAGGGAAAATGTCCAAGAGGAATCTTAGCAAAAAAAAAAAAAGTGTGTCCATATTGGATAAAATTGCTTGCTTATATGGTGAACAAACGTCATTGAAAGAGGAAACTGAAGAAGCATTCAATTCAAATAGTCTTATTTGTAAGGCTGCTCTAGGTTCTTTAGCATGCCAAAGTGTACAAAGGAATTGGGTCTGGAGTAAGGAAGACCAGACTCAGTTGATCTGAGATACTACCTAGCTGTGTGATCCGGGGCAAGTCACTTAACTTCTATTTCCTCTCAGTTTCCTCATCTGTAAAATGGGCATAATAAGAACAGTTTTCTAACAAGACTTGTGAAGAGAGGATCAAATGAGAAAAAAATTTGTAAAAAATACAGCAGGCATGTAATAGATTATTATTTCCTTCCCCCTTTACCTCTGTGAATGATCCATCAATAATAGATTGGTAAAAAAATGAAAAATGATTTTTCCAAGTCTAAATTCTATAACAGAGGATGAGTCCTTCAAGGACAAACTCCTTTAGAATATGAACTATCAGCAAAAATAGCACTTCAGGGCCATGAAAATAGCCCAGTCCAATGATAAGGAACAAACACAAACTTGCTGTCTGGCCATTTCTTGTTGGTTCTCTTTGGAGGAAACATTTGATTTATGTGATGTTATCAGCCTGCACAATATATTTTTTAAGAGTACTGTGTGTGTAGAAATGTTTTCTATATTGTGAGTGAAAGTTTTGATGACAGCATCTTAAAACAAAGTTGATTTTTTATAAAAATTCAGATGATGTTATTTGTCTGTGCAGATGTTATGTCTAAACGACCCAAATGAGGAATTTTTTAGCATCATAGGCTGTCAGAAGATCTTAGAGATCATTTAATCCAAAACAGTGTTTTGATCATGAGAAATACTGGTTTTCTGTTAAGTCATGGAATCATCAACATCACATATCACAACAGATTTCAGAGGTTATCTGGTCTAATCCATGCCTGAGTGAGAATTTTTTTAATTTAAAAAAAATTCATCTTTAATTTATGAAATAAGTATTTTGATAGTATAGTATAATAAGAAGATAATTGAATATGAAACTGCAAATATATTCCTTTTGAATATGATAAAGTTATTTTGTTAACTTCCTTTTTTCCCTTTTTCCTCCCCCCCCGAGAATCTTTTTTTCAACTCCACTGGATAGGAGTCTTATAGTTATGGAGGCCTCCCTATCCATAAGCACATTCTACTTGTGAACATTTTAATTATTTTAAATATTAATTTTACTTTGTGGAAGAAAACAAGCATTTCTATACATTGTATAATAAAAAGATGATTGTATATGAAACTGCAAATCTTTGCACAACTTGTTATTCCATTCAAATATACAACAAAATTATCATGTAAATTTCATTTTTTTTCTTCTGTTTCTTCCCTCCCCGAGATGGCTGCCATTAGGCACAAATAGGTATCTATCTATCTATCAATCTATCTATCTATCTATATGAAATTGTTCTATATTTCTATTTATCAGTTCTCTCTCAGGATGTAGATGGTGCCTTTCTTCATATGTCTGTTATAGATTTTTTTCACAACATAGTACAAAAAAAGATGATTGTATATGAAACTGAAAATCTACTATGGAATTTAATTTTTAAAGAACTTTTAATTAATTTCTAGCTTTAATTTTTAAGAAGTTATTCTTCATATCAAACTGAAATCTGCCAGTACCAGAATCCTTGTCTTCTGACTGTTAGTTCACTACTCTTGTCATCATAGTCTGCTGACCTTTTGCTTGTCTTTATCATTAAACCACTCACTTGTAGATTGATCTTGTGTCATCCTTCAAGAGTTACCTTGTGCTTACTCATGGGGCAGTGTACTTGGGTACATAGATAACAGACTTGGCTATTCTCATTTTGCCAGTTGGGTTCCTGTGCAGGACCTTAATCATCACCAATTTCTGTGGCTACTTCTTTAAGCAGCCACAACATCCTCTTCTACTCATATCTAAAAGCATTTCTGCTTATCTTGTAGCACAGTTGTCATCTCATTTTGCTTCCAGAATAGCTAAGATTAAATCAATTTGGGATATAAAGAGTATTTAATGTATTGATATTTTGGACTGTCACTGACTATACACATTAGATCGCATTATCTTATTGGTCATTTAGATTAATTTTAGCTTAAGGTATAAGAGCACAGACATATAATTTAATCTAGAGGTGGGAGGGAAATAAATTAACATTTATTGAACACCTAATAATAAAATAGACTAGTGAATTTCAATAAAAATTTAAAAATAAAATAAATACATTTACTTTTATCTATGCATAATAAATAAATAAAATAAAATTAATATAAATAAAATTAAAGATAATATAATAATCATTATATATGTATACATAAAATAAAGACAAAACTATAATATAGCTTATATGCTAGGAGTTGACTACAGTGGTACAAAGGACACATATCATGCCCTCAAGTAATTTGCTATGTCCTACAAGAATATTACACATATTTAAATATAATGCAAGGTAGGTTGTCATGTGGCAAAGGGAAAAAAAATCCAAACAAAATGCTATGGGAAAATTTGAGGGGAGCGAACAAATTCTTTGGAAGGGATAAGGGATAATAGGCTTATCAATTCAGTTTTCTGGTTTCCCAATCAATTGCCAAGTATTGTTGAATACCTATTATGTGCCAGACACCATCCTAGGCACTGAGGGTATAAATACCAGAGAATAAAGCTATTCTGACTCGAAAAGAGCTTATAGTCTAATAGAGGGATAGCAAGTACTTAAACAAACATATAGATATGGAAACAAGTTCATAGAATAGTCTTGTTTGGGTTGGGTGTTGTTATATAACCTCCTGATCATCAGTCTCCATCCATCCTTTTTCTGAACAATTTCCTTTGTATTCTGTGAAAAGTAGCATGCCAGAAATGGGAGATGATACAATTCCTGACCCCACACTTTTGACAGTCTAGTTGAGGATGATGAGACATGCATTACAAGTTGAAAACTCGGGGGCGGCTAGGTGGCATAGTGGATAAAGCACTGGCCTTGGAGTCAGGAGTATCTGGGTTCAAATCCGGTCTCAGACACTTAATAATTACCTAGCTGTGTGGCCTTGGGCCAGCCACTTAACCCCATTTGCCTTGCAAAAACCTAAAAAAAAGTTGAAAACTTATAAACCCTATGTGACCCTGGGCAAGTCACTTAATCTTGTTTGCCTTGGTTTCCTTATCTGTAAAATGATCTGGAGAAGGAAATGGAAAACAACTGCTGTACTTTTGTCCCCTCTTCCACAAAGAATTAGATACACCTGAAATGACTGAATGATAACAGACCATACAGTAAGTGACAGTTTTTTGTTTCTGTTTATTTGTAGATGAGTAGCCAGAATCTGAATCTAGCTCTCTCCTCACTTAAAACCTGTTAAACTTTCCATTTCATCATATTGCCTATTGTAGGAACGCTGATTGGAGATGTAAGGAAAGTGAATACTACTGAAAATCTTGAATGCCAAGATAAGGAATTTGGTCTTTATTTTGTAGGCATGGGCAGATATTGACAGATTTTTGTTTGGGTTTTGAAAATAACCTCAGTCCCTCAAGGGTAGAGCCTTGAACTCTAAAATCACCATTTAAGGAGGAGACCCAGGCCAGCCATTTCTTCATTTCCTACCTGACCACATTCTTTTGAACTGCATCATGCTCCTGACCCAGGTACTTTCCTCTCCTTCCTTTCCATTTTCTTCTTTTTTTCCATATTAGATTTTTATGCTCCTTGAGGGCAGGGGATTGCCTTTATTTATTTTTTTAAAATTTATATCTCCAATTCTTAGCAGACTGTGGCCCATAATAGGTGTTTTATAAATGTCTATTGATTGAAACTCCAGATATTTTAAATATCAATTTATAGTTATAAGATGGATATGAGGGAGATGAAAGTGGACACAAGAAAATTACTTAGGAAGTTGAATATCAATAGTTTGCAAGATAAGGATCTGAACTAGGGTGGTAGCATTGCAAATAGAAAAGAAGATAAGTGTGAAAGGCATTTTTAAGAAAAACAATTTGGAAATGGCTCTGTGTTGGTGGGGGGTGGGGAGAGGTGATGTGAGGGAAAGAGAAGTCAACTTTGACTCTGAGTTTTGAACTCTAATATTGGAGGGATGAGCCATTATCAGGAATAGTGAAGTCCTGGAACTGGAATGGGAAAAATGATTAGTTTTATATGTACTGCATTTAGAGATGATGACAAGGTATTTGGAAGTTAGAAATGCGAGATTGGATCTCAGGAAAGCCATAAGGGCTAGACATATAGTCTGGGTAGTCATTTATGGTGGGGTTCTACTTGATGCCAGAAGTGGCTGACAGTGCCAAAGGAGAAAATCTGAGCTGCTGATACTGTCCAAATCTCATTTTGCTTACTATAGCCAATATAATGTTCTTTGTTTAAGTAGAAGATTCATTTCCTTAGTGCCTGTTGAAAATTTGTCTCTGTAATGACTGCTAAGGAACAGTGAATTGGAAATAGAAATAACAGATTTTAAGTAGTCAGATACCTGGGTGGAAAATTTCATTAAGCTGAATTCTGATTCAGAATGTATTACTTGAGGCAGAATTGCCCAAATGAGCTGATGTGAAGAAATTGGAGACTGTGGATAATCTTATTCTGCAAGCTGCCATCATATATCCCACCATGCAGAATGTTTGTTGGCCCATAGTTTTAGTTTGGGGCTCAACTTGTATATGAGATCCAGTTTTGATTCACTCACTTGTATCCCACACAAGAAAATTTACATGCACAACTGAAAAAAGACAATCTGAAAGCAGGCATGAAATAGAACTTGGCAAGTTAATTCAATTTTGTTCAACAAATACTTGTGAAGCACCTTCTTCCTCCCTCCCCCTTTCCCTTCCCCAACCTTCTTTCTTTTTAAAACAGTATGCTAGGAATTGTGGGAGAGTTTAGTTAAGACAATCATTGCTGTCATAGAAATTAGTATCCACTAAGAAATACGGCACAAGCACACATTAGCTGTACTGCAAAATTATATACCCAAGAAGTGTAAGAGGAGAAATAATGTGGGGGAAAGACATTGTTACTGAGATTGAAGGGAAGATCCAGGAATTAAGAGTTGGACTTGAGAATGTTGATGCTATATAATTAAATGACTTGCCCATGGATGTACAACAGGTAAGGGTTGGGGCAGAAATTTATATCGCATTTCTATTAGATGGTAGCACAAGAAGGGACTTTAGGGGTCATCTAGTCTAATCCCCTCATTTTATAAATGAGGAAATTGAAGTACATAAAGAGTAAGTACTTGCTGAAGTTTACACACTCAGATGGGATGGATTTTTAACATGTCTTTGTGCCTCCAGGTCTAGCACTCTACCCACTACTTCCCATTACCTTCCACATATATATGGGATAGTCTGTTCCCAAGTTCTTTATAAAATATTTTATATTATTTGCATCTTTGAATTTCCAAAAATATTCTGACTTGCTCTATTCTCTGTGTATACATCTGAGTGAAAAACTTGATATGTGTGGTTCCAAGGAAGAAACTGTTGATTTTCCTTTCTCATTCTGAGATATGTTAACTGCTTTGTCAATTTTGACCAGGAGTTCTCCTTTGTTCTAATTTTGATAATATCACAATATGGGCTAAAAGCTCTAGAATTCAAGAATGCTGAAGAACAAAGCTCCCAAATATTTAAAAGCAGATATTTTTCATATATGTTTAATACTTGAGAAGCCTGTGCTTCATGGGGTCTAAGTTGGGTATACTCTAGGGTTCTGGATTGTGGGGATGGGAATGCAGTATAGAAAAGAGCCATGCAACCCCTACCCCAATTGCCCAACTCTCTTTTGTCTAACTTTGTTAGGAATCCAGTTATAAAGAACTACTTGAAGAGTAGCTCAGAAAAGGGAGGTCTCTTGTACCTGAGGCCCCCTTACCACATTCTTATAGCCAAGGAATATTCCCACCATTGGTGATGGGGGAATGCATGCAATGTAAATGTGCATGCCTCAGTTATGTTGAATCTATCTCCTAAGGGTCTGGTAGACTCCATTTTTTTCTCTCTCTGTCTCTCTGTCTCTATCTCTGTCTGTCTGTCTGTCTCTCTTTCTCTTTTTTAATATTTTCCAGGTCTCACATCATTCGATATCTCTCTGCCCATAGGGTTCCATTTAGCTTTTGCTTTTAATTTTATATTGTGCCTGAGCCAGGAGTTAGTGGGTGATGCTGGAAGTCTGAGCTAAACTCATATCAGTAAGTCCGCAGCAGAATGCTTTGGGGCTGAGAAAGGGAACTTCCTAGAATTCTGCATACATTCAGTTTCTTCTCTAAATCCTAGACCACGGAAGGGACCTGGCAGTCACCTATAGTTATATCAACCATATCCGAAGTCAGGTTCATTTAGTGGACAGAACATGGTCCTGGAGTCAGAAAAAAATGGAGTTCAAATCTGGTCTCATATATCTATTAGTTATGTGATTCTGAATGAGTTGTCTAACCCTGTTTGCCTCAGTTTCCTCATTTTTAAAATGAGATAGAAAAGGAAATAGCAAAACACTCCAGTTTCTTTGCCAAGAAAACCCCAAATAGGATCTTAAAGAATAAGATACAACTGAACAGCAACAACACTTCTGAAGTCTCTGCAAATACCTGTATTCATCAAGCTGTTTTCATTTCAACCAAAATGTCATCTGGGCTGGGTCTGACTTTTTTGGCAGAATCTTTCATTTTCCAAATGCAACTTTCATTTATTTATTCTTGTTCTTTAAATCATACCTTCTCCCCCATGGATTTCTTGGAACCAAGTGAACCAAGCATTTATTAAGAATTTTCTCTATCCCATCACTTTGTTAACCTCTGGAGAATACAAAGAAAAACAAAATAGGCATTGCCTTCAAGGAGCTATATTCTGAAGGGGTGGTGGGAGAGATATATGGCATGGAAAAACAAGGTGCATATAAGATGTATAAAGAGATGTCAGCTAATCTCCAAAAGGAAGGAATGTACTAGCAGGTGGAGGGGATTGGGATAGGTTTCCTGAGAAAGTTGAGATCTAAGTGAGCTAGGCAAGCTAAGAACCAGAGATGAAGAGCTCATGGGGTTCATGTGAGAAATGGAATACTATGTTCATGCCTCAACCAATAGACCAGTGTTTCTATATGAAAAGGGGGGGTGGAGAGAATAAAGTGTATGAAGATTGGAAAGATAGGAAGGAGCCAGGCTCTCAAAAACTTTAAATGCCAAACTGAGGACTTATATTTGATCCTAGAGAGTGGTGTTTATTGAGTAATTTAGAAGAGAAGGGGGAGACAATATAAGACCTGAGCCTTAGGAAAATCACTTTGGCAGATGAGTGGAAGATGTATTGGAGTGAGGAGAGACTTGTGGAAGGGAGAATAATTAGAAGGATTTTGCATTAATTCAAGTTAAGAGGAAAAGAAGACCTGAATTTAGGACAGAGGTATCAATATGGTAGGCAATACTTCCCTAATGCAATGGAATTAAATTGAAATCTAATTGAGGAATATCAACAAAATAAAATAAAAATACAGTAGAACATAGAAAATGTTAAGTATGTCAAAATGCAATATGTAGGTTTCCTTATGTGTGGTTTAGAGGTCCCTATTTCTATTTGAGTTTATCACTAAAATAAAGTCATAGCAATGTGAATGGAGAAAGTAAGACTTACATAAGAGATGTTGGAAAATTTTTGACAGCTGATTAGAGATGTGGGGTGAGTGAGAATGAGAAGTCAAGGATAATACCGAGATTTTGAGTGAGGTCACTGGAAAGATGGTGGTGTCCTTGCCAGAAATAGACAAGTTCAGAAGAGTGAAGGATTAGGATGTGGGAATCAGGGGGTCAGTGGGGGGGATAAATCCTGTGTTGAACGTGTTGATTTTAATCTCCTTAAGGGATATCCATTTTGAAGTATTCAAAAAGCAGTAGGTAATAAGGAAATAAATAAGGAAAAAATATTCTTTTTGAGAAATAGATGAACTTTTCAAGACCCTTTTTAACATCCTCAATAGCAATGTAAAAGCTTTCTCAATCAATAAAACATGAGGAATTGCATATTCCTATGTCCTGTTAATAATATGAATAATGGCAGTAGACTGAAGTATTTTAAAAATATCTTTATGGATTCTTATTATGATTCTCACTTAATTTCTTTCAACCTCTGGACTCTATTTTTACGATCAACCTAGAATATAATTTAAGAAACTTCTTCAGTTTTGGAACTATTCTATTCGAGGAGTTTGTCTCTATACAGTGACCAAATAATTCCTTCGTCAGTGAGATTGTCAAGTACTTGATAAAATATTTCTGCTTATTTATGTTTATGACACCTGCACATTTAGACTTTTGTACAGTGTTCATAAGCACATCTTTTTGCCTTTTTTAAAAAATCCATTATGTAACTTAATTAGCATTTATTTTCTCTTCTCATTCTCATCTACAACTTAAAAAAAGAAAAAAGAAAACCTTTGTAACAAATAAGCATTGTCAAGGTAAACAGATTCCCACACTGGCCATATCTACAAATGTGTGCCTTATTCTGCATATTTAGTTTATCACTTCTTTGTCAGGCTGTGAAGAACATGCATCATCATCAGTTCTCTTGAATAATTGCATTGATAAGAATTTTTTAATCTTTCAAAGTTATTCATTTTTATTTATAGCGACTCTCTTTATGGTGACAGAAAACTGAAAACTAAGGGAAGGGTGTTGTCAATCCTTTCCTTCTTGCCATGTTCTTGGAGTGGGTCATATGAGGGCACCAGACTTAATCTTTCTGTGATCCAGTGCAAAATATAAGAAAAAATTCAATCAATAGGAGATGAGCTTCAATAGAAATTGCCAAGCCAGACATACCAGGGAGGGGACAGGGAAGACAAATTTCTCATTCATTTGTGTTCCTGTATATACTATTATGGAAAAGGTAAATACTGTGTCATCCTTTGGCGCTGCATTGGATGGAAGGTGGGGAGTGAGAATGGGAGAAATTGGATGTTCTCATATCCCCAACTGAAGTGGTCTTGTTAAATTGCAGCATCATTTAGCCACTAGGATATATATTCTCTCTTACGGTGATCTCCCAACTATCCTGAACTGGTTATCTACCCATTAGAGATATTTCTATTATCAATCAGTAATGGCTCTCTTTTTTTCCTTTTAACATTTTATTTGTTTTCTAATTATATACAATAGTAATATATACCCATCATTTTTTGCAAGGCTCTGAATTCTACAATTTTTTCCCCCAGGCTGTCTGTCAGTCTCTACATTGTTTCCATGCCATACATTGATGTAAATGTTATAGGAGTAAACATAAGAATAAACATAACCCCCCACCAAGAAGATGGGAAACCTCAAGAATAGAAAGAGAGGGAAAAAATGTACTTTAGTCTGTGTTCAGATTTCAATGGCTCTGTCTCTGGGGTGAGTTGCTTTCTTTATCATAAGTCCACCAGAGAAGCTGCTTCAATATTTTTTCCTCAGTTGCTATTACTAGCTGTACCTCCACTCTATTTCTCCTCACTCTCATTTATTTTATTCTCTCTCTCCTTTCATCCTGGCCCTGTCCAAAAGTGAGTACCCTCTTCCTCGATCTTCCCTCTCTTCTATCATCTATCCCCCCCCCTTCCCTCCCCCAATTCCCCCTCATCCTGTCCCTTTCCTCCCATCCTTCTCCAGGACAAGACAGATTTCCTCACCCTATTAAGTGTGTATGCCATTTCCTCCCTGAGCCATTTCTGATAAGAATGAAGGCTCACTCATTCCCCCTTGCCTTCCCCCCATCCCTCCATTGAAAAAGCTTTTTTTTTGACTCTTATGTGAAATCTCTCAGTTTCTTCTTCATCTCCTTTTCCTTCCTCCCAGTACTTTCCCCCTTCACCCATTGACTCCATCCCTTCACCACATCATACCATTGTATTCCGCTGCTTCCTATGTCTTGTCTATATATGCTTCTTCTAACAGCTCTTATAAATGAGAAAGTTCATATGAGTTATCAATATCTTCTTCCCATGCAGGAATACAAACAGTTCAACATCATCAAGTTCCTCATAGTTAGTTCCACTCCCTCTATGGTTCACCACTGTCCTGTACTTTGAGATCAAACTTTCTGTTCAGCTCTGGTCGTCTCATTAGGAAAGTTTGAAAGTCCCCTGTTTCATTGAAAATCCATCTTTTCCCCTGAAAGAGGATGTTCAGTTTTCCTGGGTAGTTGATTCTTGGTTGTAAACCAAGATCTTTTGCCTTCTGGAATATCATATTCCAATCCCTATGAGCCCTTAATGTAGATGCTGCCAGATCCTGTGTAATACTGACTATAGAACCTCAGTAGTTGAATTGTCTGTTTCTGGCAGCTTTTAGAATTTTCTCTTTGATTTGGGAGTTTTGGAATTTGGCTACAATATTCCCAGAAGTTTTTCTTTTGGGATCCCTTTCAGGGGGTGACTGTAGAATTCTCTTGATTTCTATTTTACCCTCCGCTTCTAGGATCTCAGGGCAATTTTGCTGTATTATTTCTTGAAAAATGAAGTCTAGGCTCTTCTCCTGATTGTGGCTTTCAGACAGCCCAATAATTTTCAAATTATTTCTTCTGGATCTGTTTTCAAGGTCAGTTGTTTTTCCAATGAGATATTTCACATTTTCTTCTAATATTTGGCTTTTTTGGAAGAGTTTTATTTCTTCCTGGTTTCTTGCAAAGTCATCAGCTACCTTTAGTTCCATTTTGCATTTGAAGGAGTTATTTTCTTCAGAGAGCTTTTTTATCTCCTTTTCCAGCTGGCCAATTCTGCTTTTTAAGGCATTCTTCTCATTTGCCTTTTGTTTTGCTTTTTTCCATTAGGCCTAAAATGATTTTTAACATATTATTTTCTTCAGTATATTTTTGTATTTCTGTCACCAAGCTTTTGATTTGGTTTTCAAGATTTTTCTGTGTTGCTCTCATTTCTCCTCCCAATTTTTCCTCCATCTTCCTTAATTGATTTTCAAAGTCTTGAACTCATCCACAGTCTGAGCCCATTTTCTATTTTTCTTGGAGGTTTTGGATACAGAAGCTTCGATTTGTCATCATCTAAGTATGTGTTTTGATCTTCCATAGGACTGAAATAATTTTCTATGGTCACATCTTTTTTTTTTCTGTTGTTTACTCATTTCCTCAGCCCAAGACTAATTTACAACCCTTCCAAGGCTTTGGGGTTGTTTTTCTTTTGGGGGGGGACCCCATTGGGACTTTTATTCCTCCAAGGTCTTATGCTCTCTAGCCTGTGTTTTGATATGTAGATGACCACAGCACTACCCTCTGCCCTGGGGCTATAAGGCTGTATCCACCTGGGTCTGAGTGTAGTCAAACAGCAAAGTCTTACCCCAGGGAAAGCAGAGAAATCTCTGCAGACTTCCCTTACCATTTCTGGAGGTGCAGGCTGCTTTCTCCCAATTCTTGATGCAGGCTCTGTGGCCTATGCTCCTCACTCCATGCTCACCCAGGTGAAGCAGAGTTATCACCCTGCCCCTTCAAGCTGTTGCTGGTGATCTCTGGGCTGAGCTGGGCTGGGCTTCACTGGGCTGGGCTACGACTGCAGCTTTTAATCCAACCCACTGGTCCTGGTGAAGTACACCTTTCCCGTGGAACTTCTAAGTTATCTTGGACTGGGAAAATGTATCACTCAGTCTTTCTGTGGGTTCTGTCCCTCTAAATTTTGGGTAGGGCCCTCATTTGTTTGTGGGGGGTGTTTGGGGGGGGTCAGAGTTGTTGTGTAATACTGCCTTCACACTGCCATCTTGGATCTGCCCCCCAGCAATGGCTCTCTTATTCCTGACTCAGTTTCATTGCTGGTGAGTACCAGGAATTCATAATGAGAGTTGCATATTCTTCATCAAATAATAGATTCATAGACTTCTTGAAAATCTAAACCAGCAGGTCCGGAGACACCATCTAGACTAAACCACTTATCTAATAGATGAGAAAACCGAGACCTAGAAAGGAAAAGGGACTACAAATGGTTCAAGGTCATACAAATGGTAAATGTCAGAGCAGGAAATAGGACCCAGGTCTAGTGATTCATAAGTCCATTGCTCTTTTCAAAGTACTCTGTTTCCTTCCAACTGGTTCTATATTTCAAATTTCTTGGTCTATAAATTTCAGTTTTTTTTTTCCAGTTGTATTGTCTCTTTTCAGTTAAATCTGACTTTCTAATGATACCCATAGAATTGGATAAAGGTGCTATTCTTCCTTCCTTCTCCCCCTTCCCTCCACTCTCTCCCTCCCTCCTTCCTTTCCTTCTTCCTTCCTTCCTTCCTTCCTTCCTTCCTTCCTTCCTTCCTTCCTTCTTCCTTCCTTCTTCCTTCCTTCTTCCTTTCTCCTCTATATACTTGTTCATCTATCTATCATTCCACCACCCCATGATTCAGTTGGGGGAGGGGAGGAATTTCCTTAGCATAGCCCCTCTAAATTCCAGAACAGTGAGGAGCAGAAAAGAACAATATGGAGAAAGTCCAGTCTCCATGGGCCCAGTGTGACTTCATGAACTAGATAAAACTTTCAAGGAAAGGATTTGAGGTAGAGGGGGATAGGCTGGGGTGGAGGAATTGGTAATCTGTGTATTATAACTAATGATATGAGTCTAGATAAGGCACTAGGTGGTATAAGTGATAGATAGTGAACTAAGAGTCAGGACCTTCAAAACTGAATCCATGTCTCAGACAAGTATTATACATATCACTCTGGACAAACCTCTTAGCCTCAGATTTCTCATCTGTATAATGGACTTAATAATAGGTATGGCACTTACCTTGAATGATAGTTGTTATAAGGATTATAAGGACCCTCCTTCATGTTGTCCACATGTTGTCAGCTAACACATGTAAAACATTTTGCAAACTGAAAAGCTCTGCTATATATAAATGTTAGTTGCTGTTGTTAAATAATGATGGAAATGGTGCTAATGTTGATGATGACAATGATAGAAAGAGACAAGACAAAATTCAGAGGTTAGTCTTTTCTCCACTCTGTTCTAGAGAAGTGAAAGCTACCCTTTGAACATTGACTTTAGTGCAAATATTACTCAAGGAAGTTCTTTTATTTCAGACAGGGATGGATTGGCAAAAAACTAAATTGGAAGATCTGCTTATTTTCTGATTATGGAAGAGTAAATAAAGGAGACTTACATGGAATTCTAGGAAGAGGAATCCAGACTCTAATTGTCAACCTGGCAAATTCCCAGTTCCTTATAAGACTGGATCATAGTCTTAAAAGCAGAAATGTTCTAGTTTCTAATTAGGAGAATCTCTTGATTTAAATGAAGAGGCTAAGAGTCCTCTGACTGAAAGAAATTTCAAAAATGGCCTATTTTAGACTTTGTTTCAGATTGGATTGTATATGTAAAACATCAGAAGAAAATATTTTTACACTATTCCGGGCCTTACTGACACTAGGGCATTGCCCTGCTGGCCTGCTCTCCTCCCCCTATTTACTTGCATTTTTAGTTTTCCCAAATTATTTTTGGGGCCCTACTGCTGCAAAAATATCAATATCCTTGAACTCAGTGGTAGCCTTGAACCCAATCTTGGAGCTGTCTTTTCTTTCTCAATCATAGCTTTTATATGCAAAACAGTCTTTTCTTAGAACTAAATTTAAAATCTCTTATAAAATTAAATTTTTTAAAAAGAAACATTTTATTTTTAATTCAAGGAACAAAACAAGCATTTCCATAACACAATGCAAGAAAATTAAATTCTTTCACAATGTAAATCACTTTACTTGTCATTGCCTCCTGCTTGTACTATTATAGCAGTCTTTTAATTGGTTTCTTTGCATTCAGTCTCTTCCCTCTCCAATTCATTTTTTGCAAAACTCCTAAATTGATAATTGTAAAGCATAAGTCTGACCACATCTCTTCTCTACTCCTCTGTTTTTTTTTCTCATAGCCTCTAGGATCAATTATTGAATTCCTCAGTTGGACATCAAAATTTCTTCAAGGCCTAGCCCTGGTCTATCTTTCCAGACAGATTTCACATAAATTTTTTGGACAAAAAGACCTTTGCATCTTAGATTTAGAAGGGAACTTAGACTTTGGACCTTAGAGTCAAATCATTTTGTAGTTTATAAAACTAGTGATCAGAAAGTTTTAATAATTTATCTAATATCATCCAGGTAGGAAGTGGTTCAGATATTCCATAATCTAGTTAAACTGACTATATGCATTTGAAATATATAAAAATATGTGAAATTTATATGAAATATGAACTATATAATAAATATATATTTGATATTTTGAACATTTATAGTAATATAGTAGCAAAATGAAATTCCTGCTAGACCTGTATTAAGTGAACAAATGAGGACTATTTATTATTCATATTTTAATTTGTATATAGAAATGGTTACTGTTATACACTCAAAGTTTTTTCTCTCGAGTATGTTGTACATTTTCCTTGCAACTTTCTTTACATTATTAATTTGCTTAGGGAATCCTTTTTTTCCTGAACAGTACAAAATTTAATTTTAGTCCATTCTTATTGAATTATCACACATTTTGAAATAGTGGACCCTGAAATAATAGCATTCTGTTATGACTGAAAGTAGCTATTAGGTCATGATTTCAGAGATGATGAGATCCAAGCCTTGCACCATTTGGCCTCAGGCAGATGTAATTATTTTTATCTGAGCCAATTATTGGAGAAGTAATATACTTAACCTGGGATGGAAAGCATATAAAAAAAAATCAGTTGTTGTCCCTGGTCTTTCTACGACTCCTTATTTTGTCAGAGGTTACCTGGCTCCATGTCTTCATCTATGGAAAGGAAAAATAATGGAGGTCATTCAACAGTAACTGTAAATTGCACCATAAATGTCAGATAATGCTCCCTCTGACAATATGACGTCCTTTGTCCATTTCCAGGCCATGGGATAGTATTTCAACCCTAATGGTTTTGAATAGATATTGCCAGGAAGATTTCCCAGGGCCCTGTACTTGAGTCCTTGCCAAGACCTAGTGAACAGACACCTGGGTTTTTCTCTTCATTTATCTGCCATTAAGAGGAAATAAACATTCAGAATAGCAACAAGCTCCCGATTGTGTTCAGCCAGTCAGATCACTAATGGGAACTGATCTGGAGAAAAGACCTAGCTCTCAGATTGAATTAGGAAGAGTGTGAGCCAAAATAAGGAGAGACAAACAGCTGGTAGATGCTTCTTTAGGAATATCTTAGAGCTTTAGTTACTGGGAGAAAGCTCTATAACATTTCATTAGCCATTTTTGATGATGTTCTCTGTTCATGGGAGTGTTCTTTGTGCTGTAGCAGTTTTGTCTCTTTCTGGTGCTCCCAGCAGAGAATGCGAGAGTTTCAAGGCTCAGACCATATCAGGGTGATGGGTATTCCTTCTTAAACCCTTCAAATTCATAGAATGTGATCAACATTTTTCAAATATTATTAGTGCGTTTTGTTTTCCACAGACATTTTAAAATCTCTCCATCCCTAGAATTTCTTGAAATAAAGAAAAATCAGTTTAAACAAGCAAAACAAAAAAACCTGACAGTGATGTTATTTGATAGAGTATACCACATTCTATCCTTGTGCCCCCCCCCCCCCAGGATATAGGTATATTTCTTAATTTCTTCTCTGTGGCCAAGATTATAATGAAATTTTTTTCCAGAAGTACTTTAAATACAATATAAAGCCAGAGGTCTGTTTATCAGACCATCTGCATTTGATGTATGCATAAACCAAAGAATGCTACAAATTCTGTCCAAGCAAGAGAACAGATGGTACATTACAAATTCCTCATTATTATCTTGTCTGGGATTTGTCACATTTCATTCTATCTGGAGGATGTATACGTGACATAGAGAGGACATCCCTGGGAGCAGTGTGCATTTTTACATCACTTCTCCACCAATCCCTACCTGCCTTATACTTCCCTGGATTGATAACTACCAGAATTTCTAGGATGAATGCTCAGCTGGCCACCTGCCTAAGGGAATGATGCTAATGAAACTCCTGGAGTTACAAACAATGCTACTTGAGTAGCTGTTTTTAACAAGACTATTATAACAAATCTTACTTTTCTTTCTTTACAGAAGCAAATCCAGAGAAATTCAACAGTCGCTTTAGAAATAAAATGTTTTATGCAGGGGTAAGTATAGATCTTTCTCTTTCTTAAATAATTTTTCCCATTTGAAGTTATTTTAACTGCAGTAACAAAGTGCTTCTGATTCCATGGAGGAAATTATATTCCTGTGGTTGATCAAACATTTTGGATAGGAGAAGTAGAGATAAAGGACAACAACATGGCTAGGAGATAGAGGACAATGAAGTACCAAGACTTAAGGATTCAGTACAGTTATATGAATTAGAGAATCCTTAGCTTGACTGGAGAAAAAATCACTGCCATTATAGTCTAATACACACATATATACATGCATACCTAAAGTTATGTATAATACAAACATATATGCATATATTCACACACAACATACTTCAATACTATAAGGATTCTTTATTTTTTTGGTGAGGAATCATTTCTACAACTTTTGATCATTTAATGGTGAATTCTTTTTTTTTTTAGATTTTTTTTCAAGGCAATGGGTTTAAGTGGTTTGCCTAAGGCCACATGGCTAGATAATTATTAAGTGTCTGAGGTCAGATTTGAACCCAGGTACTCCTGACTTCAAGGCTGGTGCTCTATTCATTGTGCCACCTAGCCGCCCCTAATGGTGAATTCTTTAGGAGGATCCTCTTCAAATGTAACTAGGTTGGTTTCAACAAAGAGCAAATAATGTTTTCAAACATTTATTTTTCTTGCTTTTTAAGAAGTATGTACGTTTCCTGGGGTATTCCATCTTCCTCTGCTCCCAAAGGATACAAAAGTTCAACACAACTAGCCAACACATCAGAAATATTTGACATTTTAGGCAATATGTCATATCCATAGTTCTTCGTCTCTGCAAAGAAACAGAAGGAATCTCATATCTCTTCATCGGGAGAAACAGTGTGTAGTGTGCTAGATTTGGAGTCATGAAGAATTGAATTTTAATTTTAGACATTTTCTAGCTCTGTGATGCTGAGCAAATCATTTAACTTCCTTCAACTTTAGTTTCCTCATCTATAAAATGGGGATAATAGAATTTACTTCCTAGAATTGTCATAAGGACCAAATTAGATTAGATTCAAATCTTGTCTCTGATGTTTATAGATGTGTGACTGTGGAAAAAAATCATTTATACTCTCTAAATTTCTGTTTCTTTTTCATTAGACGAGGATGATAACAGCTTTGAAAAACCTGAATGATAGCCAAATGTCAGTTGTTATCATTAGTTTTGATTCTCCCGCAAGTGCTAGAATAATGAAAGCAAAGCTTGCAGTACATTGACAATATCATCAACAACAAATGACATTTATATCCAGGCTGACTGCATCTACTATATTAATGTATAAGGAAGAACAATGCAGGATGAAAGGGTGTAAAAGTTTTATTATCTGTCCTGGTAAAAATGTCTTTAACAAGAAATATGAATTCTTCATATTATCTTTTTAGTCTGGGAATAAAAGATTTAGGAACACATTTTAGGTAGGTCAAAATCAGACTAGTCCTATTTGATTTGTTTTCACTATTTTCCTCCTTTTAAGTTTTAACGCCTTTGAAAAACACTATGTTGACTTTGGAATAGCTTCAGAGAAAAGATTCGAGGAGGGATCTGAGAGACAGAATGGGTGACTTGAAGCAGTAGATGGGGACTTGGCTAGGAGGGAAAAAAGGAGGGAGAGTGATTTAAGTAAAGGCTGAACTAATATAATCTGCTGTTAGCTCATAGAATCTGTTGATAAGGTTTCTGAGTAAAATGTTCTTAAGTTGAATTAACTGATTAGTGAATCTTATGGGTTGAAATTGAGAAATAAGAGTTGAATGAGGAATAAATGAGATGTTCACAGTTTTATATGGAGTTATATTGTGCTTAAAGATTCCCAGGTCCCTCCCCCACCCTATAGTGAAGGTATTTCTGAGGGAGGAGGGAGCTTAAAGGGGGGAGGCAAAAATTCTAGAATTGTATTCTGGGGAGCCTAGAACTTAAACTTACAACATTAGATAGAAAAATTGAGACTTGAATAATAGTGACAAAACAAATATTGTTTCCCCAGTAAAAAAAAAAAGATTTTTAGAGCTAGTTCTTGAAATTTTTAAACATGGAGGTCTATTCATTTCTCTCCTTCCGTTAGCTGTCTTTGGTCCTAATAAGAGGAAAAAATTGGTAACTTGACCCTAGTTAATGCCATTCATGTGTTTTGTTTTTAATACCAAAGAGAAATGTACCCACTTAAAGTTAGTAAGTAACATTATATAGGATTTATAGAAGATCATTGATTTCATATTTAGTTAATAGTATGAGGAATATGAGATGAATATTAAGTACCTAGAGATAGCATTATTTATTTACTTAATGTCACACACATATTTGTATGTAATATATTTATATGTTATATATATATGTATATATATATATATATATATATATATATATATATATATATGTATTTTTTCCCCTTTACTTTTCCTCCTTTTTGGTATAGGCAGCCTTTTCTGATTTCCTGCAGAGAAGCTCCAGGGATTTATCCAAGCACGTCAAGGTTGTGGTAAGTACAGAACATGGGGAAGAGTCCCTTCTGACTTTAAGGGTGCATTTCATAAAGTGAAACATTGATTTACACATGAAGTACAATTGGATTTGCAGAATACTAATAGTAAAGGAAATTGAAGAGATAAGCTAGTCCACCCCCATCATGTTATAGATACAGATAATAGTTAATAATAAAAGCCAAAATTTATATGGAGTTTATTATCTCCCAGATATCACTTAATTTACCAAGCCCTTTACACTTATTTTCATTTGATCCTTACAACTCTTCGATTATTATCCCCATTTTTACAGATGAGGAAACTGAGGCAGACAGGTGTTAAGTGACTTGTTCAAGGTCACACAGTTAACAAATGTCTGAGACTGGATTTGAATTCAGATCTTCCTGACTTCAAACCCTGTGTTCAATCCAGTGTACCACCTACCTAAACAAACCCAGGATCCAGAAAGGTGATTTAGACAGGTCACTTAAATTCTCAGGGACACAGTATTCTCATCTGTAAAATGGGAGGACTGGACAGAGTACTCACTGAGATAACCTGGCAGTACTAATATTCTATGAAGTAACTTGCCAAGGTTATATCATGAGTTAGTGATAAAGTTTTCACTTCAGGTTATTTGGTTAGAAACCTTCAACAATCCCTTTCAAGTATCTTCATGATGATTAATCTATACCTATAAAATACACACTCCTATAGGTCTTATTAAGTCATAACTATTCTAGGTATGAATCTATGAATATATCTGTGGGGGAGGACTATTGTCTGATGACCAGTTCGGAGAGTCCATTCACTGACTTGTCATCAGCATGGTAAACTTTTCTTTCATAGCATCTGTCCAAAGACCCTCTACTGTTATAAGTGATTGAAGGAGAATATGTTCCATGTTGTAATGACAGATCCTTGTCTTTCTCAAGTATGTTGTCACATTTCTAACTTTTATCATAATTCAAAAGTAAAAAAATTAACATAATATACTATGTGAAACTTCTTTTGCACAGCACAGAAAGGCAAAGTTCCAACTGCTAAAATGCTGCCAACCCAAATAGAATGCATGTGTTTTTTTTTATGCTCACCCTCTATTTACTGGAAACATAATAACATTCTACTGTATCATGGCAAGCTACTTTTAAAATTAGTATTTTTTTTGCTTTCATTGATCTAGGATATACATCTTTCCACAGTGAAATTTAAGATTCAGATTTGCTTAACTAAAGAATTTGTATTTTGTCTCTCTTCATATCGCCCTTCCTCTTATTTCACATTTAGAATTTTTTTAGTTGTATTGATGCTATTTGTACTTTATATCACAGCAACTGAGTAATATACAACCTTCTCCCATAGGACACTTTTGTTACAATAGTAACAAAATGAAGGAAGGCATAGCGACAGTAAACATTCTGACTGTACCAAAAATGTTCTGCATCCACAACCTTCTGCCTCACCACTGAAAAGAGGTCATCTCTCCTCTGGAACCAATATTGGTCATTTCATTAAATCAGAATTCAGAAGAACTGTATTTGTGTGTTACATTTACACTATTGTATTTGTTATGTATATTGCTTTCTTGGTTCTCTTTTACTTTTCTTTAGTTCATACCAGTCTTCCCATGTTTGTTTGAAATTCTTGAATTCTTAATTTTTACAGACCAATAGTGTTCTGCCAACATTAAGTGTTATGCATCTTTTTGTCCCATTCAGATCCTCTGCTCCTCTACTTTCTAACAGACTTTCTCTCAAAAGTCTTAAAGATTTTCTTTGCATTTAGATAGATTAAAAAATTCATCAAACTCCATTTCTGCCTTTCTCTATATTTCTTTCATCTCATTTATTAATTTATGCACATATTTAAAAACACTAAGGATAAAATACAATTTCATACATTTCCCACAATTATAACCTGACAGAAAAGCCTGTACTAAGGAAAAACAATCATATAGATTTTATGGGACTGAGATGGTGATACATTATTTTAATGAATCTGTTATCCATTTGACTTTTAATGCAAATTGGGAAGAGAAGCATGAGAAAAGGAAAACTACAAAAACAGATTAAGTGTTAACTTGTTAGCAGCAACCAGAGAAGGATGTTCTTATAAGAAGATGTAAAATTTAGTACATGAAAGGTTGGATGTCCCGAATTGATCTAGTGTTATAGAATTCTAGCATTTTGTATTCATATAGACAAGGAATCTCAATTCTATGAAATTTGGAATTAATTACAAAGGACTAATCAAGGTCTGATAATAAAATTAAGGTTAGAGTTGACAGTAGCAAAATATCAAATTGCCTTTATATTTTGTGATTTAAAAGGTTTATAAGCATTACTTTTTACATGTAGCATGGAATTATACTCTTTAATGTTTAAATATAATTTAGAGGTAGCATGAATAGAAGGTCTTGGAGTTAGAAGGAATTGTGTTCAAGTTGTACCTTTGACAACTACAATCTTTTTAATCATGGATAGGCCACTTGATATATTAATTAGTACTTCAACTCTGCAATACCATATGTTGAAGATAAGGAGGATGAGGAAGATAGCTAGGATACAATTTGCCTTTCCTTTTATCAGTCCCTTCTTCCCTTATCTTTTCCTTTCCCAGCCCCCCCCACCTTCCCTGTAGATTATCATAGATTTTTAAACCCAAGTGGGGATGTATCTCATTCCCTTTCTGGGCTAAATCTATTGAATAGAACTTACTCAGCTGACATTCTCCCTTCTTTTCCTCTAAAATTATAAATCTTTGTGCCTCTTTCCTTGGTGTTATTTATTGCTCTAGTACTATTAATCAGGAATCATCAATCACAGTTGGATTATTTTATTGCTTAATAAGTTCATATTGTTATCAAGGTAACATCACAGATTGTTTGATAACCAGCATTATCTCAAATTACATCAAATTATAATTATAATCATTTTTTTAACCTTACCCCCTTTGCAAGTATCTTTCAAGTACACATAGGCCTCCTCAAAAACCAAAGTATCCAAAGCCATATCATTTCTTGAATTATTTGTGCCTCTCTCCCCAGGCCTACTTTCTTTCATACTTTACCCCCCCCCCCCCACTCCCAGGGTACATAATACCTTGTTAAGTGAAGCAAGGCGTACTCTCTCTCCCACTTTAGCCCCCCCCCCCCCCCCCCCGTCCCCACCCAAGATATATATGACCCCTTTGTAAGTGAAGCAGGGTTAAGTTAAACCATGATTTACTTAACTGTAAGACTCTTGAAGTTCTCTAAGTCCTGGGAGTCTCTGGGGGGCTCAGCTGAGAACTTTACAAATTATTGTATGTTACAGAGACATTGACTCAGGTCCTTAAATTTTGTGATGCCCTTATTAGACAAGGAGAGTGAGACAAAGAATAATGAGACACATAAGTTTAAAGTTAACTCCCCTGCTTTTCTTCAGGGTTTTTTGTCTCAAACACAGTGCTGTTGTCTAGGATATCTTCAATGGAGGGATAAGACCAAACTATGTCCATATCCTTTAAGTCCATTCTCTTTAATTATCTTTGACCCTTTAATAATCCTAAGAGAAGTATATCTTCCCTTTTAGAGTTGTATACAATTTGATGGTCTTGACCAATATTTGTTTTGTTTTGTTTTTTCCTTCCCCTTTTCATTTACTTTTTTATGCAACTTTTGAGTAATGTATTTAGTGATTAAATTCTCTGTTCAGTTCTGGTCTTTGTGTCAGTAAATTATGGAAGTCCTCTCTTTCACTGAATAGCCATCTTTTTCCCTGATAGTATATACTGAATTTTGCAGGGTAGTACATTCTGGGTTATAATTCCAGGTCCTTTGTTTTTCAATGTATGGTATTCTGAGTCTTCCTATCCTTTAATGTTGAGGCTTGATAGGTCCTGTGTGAGTCTGATTGTGTTTTCTTTGCATTTGGATTGTTTTCTTTTTTGCTGCTTGCAATATTCTCTCATTTGGAAGTTCTGGAATGATAGCCCTTGGAGTTTTTATCCTGGACTCTCTTTCTGGAGGGGTTCTGTGGATCTTTCAATGGTTATATTGTTTTCTTGTTCTAGTAGATTTGGGCAGTATTCCCTTACAATTTCCTGCAAGATATTGTTCAGGTTCCCTTTTTTTAATCTACACTTTCTAATAGTCCAATGAGTTCATAGATTGTCTCACCTGTATCTATTTTCCAGGTCATTCATTTTCCCTAAAGGGTATTTTACATTTTTATCAATTTTTTTCAGCCTTTTTATTTTGTTTGATGGAATCTTGTAATCTTGTAGATTCATTGGTTTCTATTTGTTTTCAATTCTAATTTTTAGGGTTTTATTTTCTTCAATTAGTTTTTGTGTTTCCTTTACAATTGGTTATTTTTACTTTTAAAGCAATTAATTTCTTTGGTTAATTTTTCATAATTTTCCTGTATGACTCTCATTTCTTTTTTCCCCAATTTTCTTGTTCCTCTCTTCTTTGGTTTTTAAATCCTTTGTTAGGCTCTTCAATGAACTTTTGTATTTGAATACGCTTTATAGACTGTTTTGATATTTCCCTTGTGAGTGATTGTTCACTAGTTTCTTCTTCAGACATAAGCACCGTTATCATCTTTGTAAAATAGTTTTCAATTTAGTGAGAGCTCTTTTAGCGTTTTTTGCTTATCTCTGTTGTCTTAGCTCTGCTCCTGGAGAATAGGGAATATAGATCTCTCTCTCTCTCTCTCTCTCTCTCTCTCTCTCTCTCTCTCTCTCTCTCTCTCTCTTGGGATTAGTAGCTTAAATGTCAAAAATAGAGGATTCATTTATCCTTGGCAGGGAAAAGTTCTGTGAGCATGTTAGCTTCACACTACCATCTTGACACCACCCCAGAAGTCTTCCTAGAGTACAATTTGCATTGTTTGAAAAATATATATTTAACATCAACCCTTCCTCTTACCCTTAATCTGTGGCCAGGAAACAGAGATGAATGGGTACATATTTAGTCAACATATGGAGGACTTGTTGATTATTGTTGCCTATGATTCTCTAGAGTTGTCAGTATCTTCTAGTGATCTCATGGAAATATTGTCTGCTAGCTTTGTTTCCTGCTAAGTATCACATTTTGCTACTTCCTGTCAAGTATTGTGCTTTGTGTTCTAACAGATCTTCATTTATCTTGAGTGCCCTCACCCATTGGAGATGCTTTGGTTTGTAAGCCATTCTTCTGTAGGAAAAAAAAAAGACTTCAATTGTTTCAGCCAGCTCTTTCACCCTCATCTGAGCTTCAGCTATAGTTTTCAGTGCTGTTCTTGAGGCTACCTACTCGATACTACTCCATGTTTATCAAAAACTAATCCTTAACCAGGTTATACTTTACTACAAAAGTTAGTAGAACCCAAATATATATATATATATATATACATATTCTTTGAATTCCTTTCTTCTCTGATATCTCCTCTGACTTCTTGAAGTCAACTTGCATCTGACTTAGGATCAGAAAATGATTAAATTTTTATCTCTTATTACATGTTCTTGATTGAATCAAATATTCCAAGCTCTCTGTTTCCTTAAACAGAAAAGAAATTGAGTGAAATTCGGATGAGAAACAATTTTCAAACTTATGCCTCCATGTTTCTTTGTTCTATGAAAATGGAAAGGAATGAGCTTCTTGGAAAAGACTTGCCTCTTACAAGAGATCAAATCCTAATGGTGCTTCATAAAGTTTTTTACTATCTCAGATAAAGTATATTCATGACATATGCCTACTGTTTAAATTATGTAGCAATATGAAGGCATCACTATGTCCTGTAGGTAGCTTAACTTAACAATGAATTTAATTCTTTTGAATGATCAAAATCTCTTGGAAATTGAATAGCAAAACAAAACATATAAAATATGGTCATGGTAAATATGACAGCCACGAATTTTAGGAGTAGGAGATCTGAGATATTAGTGATAGGAAGACACCTGATTTTTGGAATTAGAAGATGCAAGTTTACATCTGAACTGACACTTTATTATTTGAACTTCAGTTTTCCCATCAGTAAAACAGAGTATAATGTTTACCTTACCAATTTTATAGGAATGTTATAAGGAAAGCACTTTAAAAAAAAGTATTTATTTATTTTGAATTTTACAGTTTTTCCCCTAATCTCACTTACCTCCCCCCACCCCCCACAGAAGGCAGTCTGTTAGTCTTTACATTGTTTCCATGGTATACACTGATCTAAATTGAATGTGATGAGAGAGAAATCATATCCTTAAGGGAAAAAAAATAAAGTATAAGAGATAGCAAAATTACATAATAAGATAACATTTTTAAAAATTAAAGTTAACAGTCTTTGGTCTTTGTTCAAACTCCACAATTCTTTCTCTGGATACAGATGGCATTCTCCATTGCAGATATCCCAAAATTGTGTCTGATTGTTGCATTGATGGAATGAGCAATTCCATTAAGTTTGATCATGACCCCCATATTACTGTTAGGGTGTACCATGTTCTTCTGATTCTGCTCATCTCACTCAGCATCAGTTCATACAAATCCTTCCAGGCTTTCCTGAATTCTCATCCCTCCTAGTTTCTAATAGAACAGCAAAGTGCTACATACATGAGTGTTTTTTTAAAATAACAATAATCATCTCTTTAAATATCAGTAATAACTAATGATGATAATTTAGCATTCAAAAAATTAACATTCTCAATTTTCGTTCAACTAGAACCATAGTGCATTCATTTGGGTAGTTGATATTCTTGATTTTCAAGGTCAAGATCAGAAAGAAGAGAAAAAGAGGAGCATATGTTTTCTACCCCAATACTCAGTCTATTTCAAAGCCCTTTCTTTATTGTTTTGGTCATTGCAGTGTGATGGAACAGACCTTACCCCAAAGATTCAGGAGCTGAAGTTCCAATGTATAGTGTTTTTAAATATACCCAGGTAAGTATGTACTGTTTTTCTTTTGTTTTCATGTTTGAAATCTTTTGGTTATAGAAGAAAGGAATCATTTATTTCCATAATTAAAAAGTCATTAAATTTCACCATTTTGTTCCCATATTAGGTTTCTCTAGTGAAGTACATTGTGTATTATTTTCAAACAGGAGAATTTAGAGGATTCTGTAATATTTTATAGTATTTTAATACCTAATGGTTTTTCAAAGCACATAGACATTTATTATGTCTCTTTAGTTTCAGTAGGACCTCTTTGGGATAGCTGGGGCAGGAGTTATCCTTATTTGCTAAATGCAATAATTGAAGGTGAAAGAAGTTAAATTATCATTTTAAGATCATGCCATGAGTTTGTAGCAGGAATAGTGTGAGAAGTCAAATACCCTGGAGTCTCAGTGCTTTTTTGGCTTCCCTACTAGATACTATTTTCTACCAAGAATTTTCTATCATTTTTAGTAGAAATGTACAAAAAAGATAGTGATATATACATTTCATTTCCTAAAATCATGATCTAGCTTTAAATGTATGGTTCCCAAACAACAACAGACAACATTCAAATAGGGTCCCCCTATCCATCTCTAATTGTGAAATAAAAAAAAATCTTCTTTACAAATAAACCTCATTTTTGCCATTGTACCCCTACCCTGCAATAACAGAACTGCTTGGATGGAAATTATATGGTATCTTAAAATATCTTCTATTGGTACCATGGAAAGAGTGCTGGATTTGGAGTCAGTAAATATAGGTTCAAATCCTGGTTCTACTTTTTACTCCCTGTGTGACTTTGAGTACATTAGTTAACTTTTCTGAGACTTAGTAACTCATTTGTAATTAGAAGTTAACTAGATGGCCACTAAGAACTTCCAGTTCTAGATCTATGATCCTATATTAGAAGGTTTCCTAATCAATTTTTATGCCTGGCATAATTGCTACCTCCTGAAAATGAAGATAATGAGCTTTTCTAGAACATGAGTTTGGGAGAATAAATTCCAGTAATATATTCCAAGAGACTGCTGTGCCTGGTCAGATTAGTTTAAAAATGCCTTTTTTGCATTTGTAGCCTTTACAATTCAATTGATTCCATTGACACTGCATTTTCATTTGTGGACCTTTTATAGAATCACAGGACCACATTCAGAGTTGGAAAATACCCAAGAGTACAAGGGTATCCTTATGAATGGCTGCATTAGATCATTTGTTACATCATTTGTTACTTGTTTCTTTGTTTAAAAAATGAAAGAATGACCTGGAAGTTTTGTCATAAATTTCCCATTTCCATTATTTACACTAGGAAACTCTATGGTTTAGGTTTGGATCTTCAATTCATTCATATGGGTTCTCTGACCAATTTTATTGTTGTTATTTTGGGATTTTTTTTTGCTATTTTTGTGGGGATGATAGGCAAAAGGAATTAATAAATCCTGTTTTTTCCTCATTGAGTGTGGAAACACATTGGTACCTTCTGAAGTTTTCAGAGGAGTTAATTAAGAACCACACTTAAGTATCCACAAAGAAGGACAAGAATAATATTAAATAGTAGACCTCCTAACTTCTGAACCAAAAATTTCAGAAAGGAACATAATTTCATTTGTACATTGCAAATTAAATAAATCAATATCCAAACTACATTTATGTCTGGGAAACTTAGGTAGTGTTTAATCTAAGTGTAGGAAATAGTATTTGGAGAACCTATGAGGTCTCCCTTGAATTTCTTTTGTGGGTACTTAGGCTTAGAACTGCCATTTATTACCATTAGTCTGGGCATTTAAAAAGATTATTTAGGATCTCACTTTCTTCTATATTTTATTCCTTTTTGTCTATTCTTCTCTTTCCCTTTCTCTTCTTGCCCCTGCTCCCTTTCTTCTCTTTATGGATGTTCTTCTTCCCCTGTATGTCTTCATTATCTTAGTAATCATCAATGTGTAAGAATTTATTAAGTACCTCTCTTAAGGAGTAAATTCTTCTTATAATTCCCTTCAGCTACTTTCTATCTTTGCTAGCATACACATGTATCTCTTCCCTGTAGACTAATGCTATTCTGGATCCATTCTGAGTTCTATTAATATTATGGTACACACAGACAAACTTATGTGAGTCACAGAAAGAAGAGTTCAGCCAATAATGGATTGACTAACATGATTCTCTTAGCAGATAGGAATATGGTCTGGTTTCTCAGTTTAATTTTTAAAAATGCAGTGAAGGAACACAGAATTTTTGTTTGGTTGTTTTGATGAAATATCTATTATATCATATTTTCCATAATTTCTATTCTTACCCTGCAGGTATTGTGCAGGCACAATGCCATGGGGAAATCCAGGTGATCACCTGGATTTTGAACCTCAACGCCATGATGATGGTTATATTGAGGTCATTGGATTCACCATGGCTTCTTTGGTAAGTATTGAGATTATTGAGATTACTTTCTGAAAATGAAATATAATATTGTATTATGAATTATAATATATCCATGTCATAAACTTTTAGTATAATTTTATTTCTATCCAGTTAGAATAGTTAAGAATACCACATACATTATTCAGTATAAAGCCTAGCAAGTTGAATTAAAAAAGCATGTATCTTAGCTTGAAAAAAATCAACATTCTTTCATGAAATTCACAATCTAGGGAGAGTTATTTAACTAATTTCCTTATATATTTCTTGAAAAATTTAAATATTCCTTCTCCTTTCCCAGCAAAATATCATTTAAATTTAACTACATACTCATCACAGTATTTTACATTAAGGAAACTATTGGCATTTAGCACTCTCATGCATTAAAGGGTGCCAAAATGACTTGAATGATTTAGGTAAAAAGTAGTTGGTTATTAACACTCACATTTCCTTGGGCATTAAGTATTGGCATTTACCATCTCACATTTCCTTGGGCATTAAGTATTGGCATTTACCATCTTTCTCTTTTTTCCTGAAGAAAATATAGAAAATCTCATTAATTCAAGTCCCACTAATTTGGAATTCATGTTAATTAAGATAAAGGAGAGCTCTGTTTGAGGGGGTGAGATGCTTGCTGTTAAACAAATGGACTATTTAATCAATTAAAAATATGTTTTCCAAGAAATCAGTGCCTTGTGATAGCACATAATTTCTGAAATGACCATTAAAGCACTTTGGTTGGTATTACTTTATTAGCCTTTTGTTTCTGTTACTATACACACTTACAAGTAATATAATCACATTTCATATTTGAAAATCAATGACAATATTCAACTATTACCTTGCTAATTCCAAATAGGCTCTTCAGCTCAAGATAGAAAACATCTAATAGACAACTATTAAATACAGGAAACTGGACAAGAGCAAATGAACACCAGTACTCATGGAGCTTACATTGTACTGAGAACATACAACTCGTATCAGAGAAATCGAATGCAAAGTATTTTAAGGAGAGAGAGAGAGAACACTAATAATAAAGCATCTCAAGAAAGGCTAATCTAAAAAAGTGGAATCAAAGCAGAAAAGGGATATTCCGCTTAACAATTTGTTTGAAGGCATGATGGGAGATAGAATTGTGAATCTGAAGAACAACCATTAGATCAGTTTGCATAGAATATAAAAAAAAATTAAAGTGAAGTAAATGACTGAAATGATTCAACAACAATAAAAATATCAGCTGAGTTTGGAAGAAATTCTAAAACCAGATTTTGGATGACCTAAAATGCTAGGCTAAGAAATTTACATTTTATCATAAAGGGAGTCATTGAAGGATTTTGGTCAGTAAATAGCCAAAGCTAATTTTGGAAACCTTGTTGAACAATGAATGGCAAATTGTGAGATAAGAGGTTAAACGTCCTGCTGGGAGGTTTTTTCCAATAATAAAGCAAGAAGTGAAGAAAACTTGATCTAGGGAGGTGTCTGTATAGCTAGAGGATAGCAGGGGCTGAAGGGGCAAATCTGACAATATTTAACAGTTAATTGAATATTGTGGAGGATGAAGAAGAAAACATCAAGTTTGATGATGGCAATGAGGCTTTGAATCTGGGTGCCTAGAAGGGTGAAGCCCTCTTTAGAAAATGGACAATTTGGAAGGGTATTTTTTTTTAATCACATTGAGTTTAAAATGCTAATGGTACTTTTAGGTAGAAATGTTCAGCATCATATGTCAGCAGAATTCAGTTTAAAAAAATACACTTTAGGGGCAGCTAGGTGGTGCAGTGGATAAAGCACTGGCCCTGGAGTCAGGACTACCTGGGTTCAAATCCGGTCTCAGACACTTAATAATTACCTAGCTGTGTGGCCTTGGACAAGCCACTTAACCCCATTTGCCTTGCAGAAAAACCCAAAAAACCTAAAAAAAAATACACTTTAGTACTAGTTAAGTAGTTTTGAGAGTAGATGGCAATGAGATGATAATGAATAATGAATCTGCAAAAGAGTTTCAAATAGAGACAGGCAGATGGAGTTCAAGGATAAAGCAATATAATAAAAACCATTGGAGGAGAGGGTATCTACAGTAGGGGATCTTACCATTCTTTATGTCATGAATACCAACGATACTGTGGTGAAGCTTTATTAGCCCCCTTTCAG
>NC_133664.1:111939825-112037325 GCF_037893015.1 Macrotis lagotis
TAGATTCAGGTATTTCTTTATCACAGATGTAATTTTCTTCTAATCTAATTGTTGTACTTGTTTACCATTGCACTGACTCTTTCACAAGAATTTTCCTAGTGTTTCTCAAAGTCTTTTGTCTGTCCCAGGTTGGGAATACAATCTTATGAAGAATGTAGTTCAGAGAGAACAAGGTTACTGTTCAGAAATTTCCCCTTTATCTCAGTTATATAATCAGTTGTTACTTTCATTTTAAACTCTCCTTTCAATGTCTTACACTCACTGGATCTGACTCCCTCCTAATGACACAATTTCCTTGCCTGCCCTTTCCAACACTGATTCCACTTTCAGTCATGCTCTTCCAACTCACCGGTCTAGTGACAGAGTCTAAATATCCCTTGTTTTCAGCCTATTCCATTACACCACCATTTGATAATCTCATCTTTGAGGTTCATTCAATCCAAATTTACAACCCAGACAAGGTTCTGACAGGTTCTACCAACAGGTTCTACCAAGGTTCTACCAACCACCCAAGCATTCTCCTTCTTTCCTCAATATGTTCATTGATTGACTCACAGTCTTTCTCTCCTCCCCAACTCTTGCTGTCATACTAGGAGGTTTCTGCATTCACACTGATGAGACTTCCTACAAGTACCCCAAGCTCCTGGTTACTCAATGTATTCATTTCTTCAAACTATCCCCAGAGTTTGTCATAGCTTTAATTTGGTCATTAAAGCACAAATTCATAACTTGCAAGTTCATAAATTCTTGGATTCCTTTATTTGATCATAACCTGTTGTCATCTTACATTTCTCTTTGTATTGCAACTCAAAACCATATTCTTCATCCCTTCTTTCTCTACTTTCATTTCAGCTTCCTTAATCCTCCTGTAACTCCCACCAACCTCTTCTAGCCTCTTTTACTTTTCCTCCAAATTTGAATAGGTCCTTTTCTCTTAGGTGGGAGTGAAGGGTGGGGAGAAATTAAGTCAAACAATATCAAAAATGCAAATAAACTTTTCCTCAAAATGTTAGCTAGAATTATATATTTTTTTATATCACTGTCAAATTCCTCAAATGTGAGATTTGTACTCAATTCTTACATATCTTGGCCACCTCTTTGCTTCTTATAAGCTTATCAGTCTGCCTTCTGCCTCAATATTCTTTTCTGACTTCGTTCTCTAATATAATTAGAAATATCTTACAGTAAAATTGAATGCCCTACTTTGTCTGTATTTCCTTTGACCTTCTGTAGCACATAACACTTCTGCCAATCCCTTATTTTATCTTCCACATTTAGACTATATGACACTATCCCCTATTTTCATTGCTTACATAGTTTTTACTCTCCCTTTTATACCTCTTTTGCGGGATCCTTTTCCTTTACATGTCTAATTATGGATATTTATGAAGGTATAGTTCTCTGTCATCTATCCTCTTATGACTCTCTCTCCCTTAGAAAATTTATCCTCTGTCAAACTGTCACCTGTATATGAATGAATTCACTTAACCATTCTTTATTTGCTTTGTAGAAATTATGTCTTTTTCTGTATGTAATTATGTATTTTAAAAACTAAGTAGGACTATTGAGGACCATTCACCAAGTGATGTTGTCATTCTGAACTCAAGAAAGTGAGTGCAGCAAATGGTAGGACTGAGCCATGTGAAAATTTAATTTGATCCAACTTGTACCGGTCTTGCTAAGCCTTGCAATAAAGAGAATTAACTACTCCTAGTCTCTGTATCTTGATGGAAATGATAAAATGAAATCCCATTAAAATAAAAAGAAAAATGGAAAGAAAAGTTGAAAGTAAATACAGTCAGTCATAAATGGAGGACAGTTTGATGGGATCTTGAATAGTATGCCTTATTGGTTCCCTAGTGCTATTTAAAAATATCTTAGAGTAGTGAAGTTTATCCATGTAGGGATATTGCACTACCAGTGAGCAAATGTTGAATGTTGTGGACCATGCATTGTCCCAATACATTGTTCTTTGTTGGAGCAGAGTGGACCAGAATGTATTCACTTCATTAAAATAACAGAACCAGGTTCAAAAATGCTTTGATTGTAGTACTGTGCATGTTTGTTTTATTTTAGCTTGCTTCGTTTAGTCTCAAATAAAATTTCTTTTGGTGAGCCCAATTTATGTTTTCATTGAATTGGATCCATAACTCTCAAGAAGCTCTGGCTACCCGTACTTTAAAACCAATTTTTTTTCTTGTAATGGACACTAATGATAGCTTGGTAAAACTTATGGCATAATTCTCAGAATATTGTTTTTAAATAATTGAAAAATATGCTACATTTATTTAGGATGCTATTAAGATTTTTTCCCTTGCAGAGGCTAGGTGGCACAGTGGATAAAGCACTGGCCCTGGAGTAGGAGTACCTGGGTTCAAATCCAGTCTCAGACACTTAATAATTACCTAGCTGTGTGGCCTTGGGCAAGGCACTTAACCCCATTGCCTAGCAAAAACCTAAAGAAAAAAAATTCCCATCAAAGTTCATAGAGCCCCTTAGATCTATCCTTGGATGCTGAGCTATAGACTCCAGTTTAAAAATCCTTGTTTTAGAGTAAACTACCAGAAAGAATATTATGTCACATCTACTAATTACTAAGGAGATCCTCCTGTGCTCAAGCTTTAGAAGCATATCTGCTCAATTCCCCCCAAAAAACACAATTAGGAATTGATTACTTCTAAGCATAAGAAGCATGTTTTATGAGATTTTCTTTAGGGCACCTGAGACTGGTAAAAAATAAGAGTTTGTTAAGCCGATTAGAATTATATAGCTGATAAAGAATTCTCAAATCCATTTTAGAAAAAAAATGTATCAATACCCACTGTTGATGGAGTTGGAAACTGAGCTATTTTGGAAAATAATTTAAAAGTATCACCAAAAGGCTATCAAATTCTGCATACCCTTAAATTCAGAAATGCCACTATTATATCTGTATCCTACAGACAGAAAAAGGAAAAAAAAACTTATTTGTATAAAAATATTTGTAGCAGTTCTTTCTGTGGTGACTGAGAATTGGAAAATGAAGGGATGTCCATCAATTGGCTGAACAAGTTGTGGTATGTGATTGTAATTGAATATTGTTGTGCTAAAATAGTAACTATGGCAAAAAATATTGAAGCAATTTTCTTTGGTAAAGATCTCATTTCTCAAACATAACAAACAGTGAAATTTGTAAAATATAGGAGCCATTCTCCATCTGATGGATGATCAAAGAATATATACAGTTTTATAGGTTATCAATACTATCTATTTTACTCATTTTAAATGATTTGATAAGAGAAATGCAAGTTGGAACAATTCTGATACCTTATACCTATTAAATTGACTAATATAATAGGGAGAAAGTGACGAATGTGGGAAGAGATGTAGGAAAAAATTAGACATTAATTCATTGTTGAAGGAGTTGTGAAATAATTCAAAAGTCTTTAGAGCAATTTGGAACTAGCAGTACCACAACTATGTCTGTATTCTAGAAGAGATGTAAAACAGGAAGGAAAGTACCTATATGTGTAATAATATTTATAGAAGCTCTTTTCTGGTGTCAGGGAGCTGGAGATTAAGGGTGATGCCCATCATTTGGGAAATGACTGAAAGAATTATTGCATGTGATTGAGATTAAATGTAATTCAGCTAAGGAAGCTGAAATGAACAGGATGCTTTCAGTAGAAAGTTTACATGAGCAAATGCAATAGGAAATGTTCTACAGATAAAATAACAGCAATATTATAGGATGATCAGCCGTGAATGGCTTACCTTTTCCAAGCAATATTGTGACTCAAGAGAACTTTGAAGGATTTGCAGTAAATACTAGATCTGTACCCTGAAGAGATTATGGAAAAAAGGGTAAAAACATTACTTGGACAAAAATATTCATAGCGGCCCTGTTTGTGGTGGCAAAGAATTGGAAATTAAGTAAATGTCTTTCATTTTGGGAATGGCTTAAAATACTGTGAGATATGTATGTCATGGAACACTGGTTCTATTAGAAATCAGAAGGTATGAGAATTCAAGGAACCCTGGGAGGATTTGCATGAACTGATCCTGAGTGAGATGAGCAGAACCAGAAAAATATTGTACACCTTAATAGCAACATGGGGGTGATGACCAACCTTGATGGACTTGCGCATTTCATCAGTGCAGCAGTCAGGGACAATTTTGGGGTATATGTGATAGAGAATAACATCTGTACCCAGAGAAAGAACTGTGGAGTTTGAACAAAGACCAAAGACTATTGCCTTTAATTTAGAAAAGAAAACATTATCTTATTATGTAATTCTCCTATCTCTTATACTTTATTTTTCTTCCTTAAGGATATGATTTCTCTCTCATCACATTCAACTTAGATCAATGTATAACATGAAAACATTGTAAAGACTAACAGACTGCCTTCTGTGGGGGGGGAGGAAGGAAGATTAGGGGAAAAATTGTAAAACTCAAAATAAATATAATCTTAAAGAAAAAAAATTAAAAAAAAGATTTATAGTAAAGAATGCTATCCATCCCAAAGATAGAGCTCATGGTATCTGAATATAGGTTGAAGCATACTTTTTAAAAAAACTTTCTCTTTTTTGGGGAGGGGTTATGGTTACTTTTCCAACATAACTATTGTGGTAATGTTTTCCAAGAATATACCTTTTTTTTAATCCTGTATCAAATAACTTGCTTTCTCAATGAGGGGGAGTGGAATGGCAGAAAGGAAGAGAATTTGGAACTCAAGGTTTTAAAAATGAATGTTGAGACTTGTTTTTGCATGTAACTGGGGGAAATAAAATTTAAAAAATACAATACAATAAGATATTTTTGTGCTATAAGAAATGACATGTAAAATGATTTCAGAAAAAACTGGAAAGACTTACATGCACTGCTACAAAGTGAAGTGGGTAGAAACAAAGCCTACACAGTAACAGCAATATTGAACAATGAACAATTATGAATGATTAAGTTATTCACAGTTATTCAAAGATCCAAGAAAATTCCATGATGAAAACTGCTATTTACCTTTAGAAAAAAACTGAATACAGATATAAGCATAATACTTTCACTCCTTCCCTCCCTCCCTTCCCTCCTTCCTTCCTTCCTTCCTTCCTTCCTTCCTTCCTTCCTTCCTTCCTTCCTTCCTTCCTTCCTTCCTTCCTTCCTTCCTTCCTTCCTTCCTTCCTTCCTTCCTTCCTTCCTTCCTTTCTTTCCTCTTTCTGTACATTTTCTTCCACAACATGACTAATATGAAAATGTTTTATATAATTGCATATACATAACCTTTATCAGATTCCTTACTATTTCAGGGAGGGAGGAAGCAATAGAACTTGGAATTCAAAACTGAAAACATGCCAACAAGTGTTAAAAGTTGTTTTTACATGTAATTGGAGAAAAAAATTATGGAAGAAATAAAAGGAAATATCATCCTTTGAATTTTGCTTCCAGAATCAAATTGGGAGATCAGGGAACTCATCCAATGGAACAGAGGCATGGTCTCCTTTCTTGATAGTCTCAAAATTGTCTTACAATAGGGAGCTTTCAGTTGATTCCTCTAACAAATGAAATCCAAACAGTAAATAATTCAGTATTTGCTCCAATTGCCTATTAATGACCAGGGAAAATTTCTCAATATTCTTTCTCCTTTTGTCTTTCTGTGCTGCTATTCATTGTTTCTTTGGTCTTTAAGGATCTCCAATTCACTGATATTTCCACTCACTCACTCACTCCTTCCTCTGTCTTTGACCTATCCATGGATAATGACTTTCAGAATTTGAGTGGTAATCAAACATATTTGGCAGGCTTGGTCATGTTTATATTAAAGTGTTTACAGGATATCCAAATCAAAATGCCTAATATCTTAGTACTGAAGCTCCTGAATGAGACTGTGCCTGAGTATATAGATCTGTGATTGATTGGTATAGAAATGATAATTAAACTCTTGATAAATGCCTTCATCATCAAGAGAAAAAGGTATAGAGAGAATAAAAGAAGGTTCAGGACAAAACTTTAGGATAACACCCATAACTTAGGCAGACAATTATGGATAATGAAAGTGACTGACGTGTAGCCAAATAGGTGGAAGGAAAACCAATAGAATGCAGAAACTCAAAGAGGAGAAAATATTGAGAAAGAAGAGTTGACCAATAGTTGCCAAATGTAATACAGAAATAAAAAAAGATGAAGATATAGAAAATATCATGAGAAGAATTAGACTAGAATTCTGATCCCTTAGTATTAAATGTAGTGAAAACATTAGTTTTTCAGACCAGATCTATGATTTCTCTGGCCTCCAGTATCCTAAATCAAGAAATTCTTTATACACAAGCAAATTGGGAACTGATCTGCAGCTTGCACTCTTCTTTATTTTACTAGGGGAAACTAAGATAAATGTAACACAGTCAAGATGAGTCAGAACCTAGATCTTACTGAATCTGAGGCCAGTTTTCCGTTTATTGCCTCTGATATACTGCCTCTCAGAATATAAATTACAAATTGTATATAATATGAATATTAGGCACTTATAGGTATTTAAATAAAAGATCATAGACCTTTGTTACCAAAGGTTTTAATGATTTTATTTAACATTTTAAGGTAAAATGAAAACTCCGAGTTTAGTGATTTGTTCATTTTAGTATGACTAGAATATATTAAAACAGGTTTCCTCAATTCAAGTCTATTTTATTTTCTATTTAATTATTTTTACAGATGAGGAAAATGAGACTCAGGAATAGGAAAGTATCTCTCCAAGGTCACACAGTAAAATATGAACTCCATTATCCTATAAATTAGTGCTTGGAAGTTACGAAAGAATGGCTTCAAGAATGAGGATCAAGTATAAAATAAAAGCTGCAGCAGATTAACAAGTAAGATAACATCCTTCAGGTGCTATGCACATAAGCTACCCCTAAATTATGCCTGAGGATTAACTAAGGCATTAATAGTAGCTCAGTAATACAACTCATTATGTTTTCCTTCACTGTGGAAAGATTTTCTACTTTTGTTCTAAATATAAAGGGATCATCTCCCCTTTACTGATAAGAAGAAAAAAAATGGTAAAAATCTGGTTAGAATGAATGTAGTATAGATTTTTGGTTCATCAAACAAATTCAAGTGTAGTACATTAGGGAGGTCAATGAGAAAATGAACCTGTACCAGTATAATCTAAATAATTAAAGAATGAAATATATTTTTTGCTCAGGTTTTAAACATAATAATAATTAGAGATGCCCAAGCACTGTGATTAAACTCCATCATCTTCTCAGAAAAAGGAGGAAACCAGGACATCTTTTCCAATTTTCTTTTTCTTGTACAGCAGTTCTTTTTCAAGACAATTCCATTGTAGAGCTATTTTTTAATGGTTTGCCTACTACAGATGGAAGAAAAGTCAAAACCCCAAGACCTTCTATTAAAAAAAAGTTCAACAAAAAAACACTTATGTAATCAGGAAAAAGAGTTATAGTACTATTCTCAAGTGGTTTTGTTTGATGAAACTCATTCTCAGTGTAAAAACTAGAATTAATTTCCTTTTACATGTTATTCTTTTTTTCTATATGAACTTTCTCGTAAAGTTGCTAGATACTGACTTTCAATTGCCTGATGTCCACTTAAATGTCTTATAGACATTTAAAATCTAACATATCCAAAATAGAAACTGTTATCCCCCCCATTAAATCCTCCTTTCCTTTTTTTTTTTATTGAGCACAACACCATCCTTCTTCCATCATTCAGTTTTTCAAACTTAATGATATCTTTGACTCTTCCACTAGGTTGTTATTGCTTAATCATTTTCAGTAGTGTCTGACTCTTTGTGACCCCATTTGGAGTTTTGTTTGTTTGTTTGTTTGTTTGTTTGTTTTTGGTAGAGATACAGGAGTGCTTTGCCATCTTTTCTAGATAATTTTACAGATGAGAAAACTGAGACAAACAGGGTTAAGTGACTTGGTCAAAGTCAGACAGCTGCTATTTGTCTGGATTTGAATTCAAGAAGATGAGCAGCTCATTAGATAGTTCAGTGAAGAGAGTGATCTGGATTCAGAAAGATATGAATTCAGATTAATTGGGCATCTAGGTGGTGAAGTGGATAGAGCACTGGCCTTGGAGCCAGGAGTTTGAATCAAGCCTTAGATATTTGACACTATCTGTATGACCTTGGGTAAGTCACTTAACCCTGAATGCCTCACATCTAGTGCCATCTCCAGTCATCCTGATTCAAAGCTGGCCATTGGACCCAGATGGCCCTGGAGGAGAAAGTGAGGCTGGTGCCTTAGCACATCATTCCCTCACTCAAATCCAATTCATATGCTTGTCATGGCATTACCCCCCTGTGATCATGATCTTCTTTGAGAATGGAGGACAAACATTATTATTATTACCAGTTCATATTGATTACTATCTTTAGAAGGGTTTGGCTGCTTGGTAGGTTTTTTATTTTTATTTCTTAATATGAAGGGATGTTTGTTCGTTTATTTATTTATTTTCATCCATATGTACATGGATTTTTTTTACAAAATTTCCTTCCACCTTACCTTCCCACCCCCTCCCCTCACCTGTGAGCAATCAAGTTAGCATTGTTTATACATATTTTTGGTAATCTTGTTTACAGATTAGTCATTTTTGGTATGAGGAATTAGGATCAAGGGAAAAAGATATTTAAAAGATAATTTTTGAAATGTGTTCATCATATTCTGAAGGGTTGGGTTTTTTTGTTTTGTTTTGTTTTGTTTTTCTTCCTCTGTGCTTGTCAGTTTAGTTAGAGAAAGGACTTCAGTGTTCAGTGCCATATCTTGCTAGTAGACAGTCCAGTTTTCACAAGCGTGTAGCAATGAGGTTGGCACAACAGCTCTGTAGACCTTCAGTATGGTAGGCAGTCTAAATACCTCGTTACCTCCAAGGTCTTTCTAAAGGACTTTGGAATGAATTGTGAGAAATAGGAGACTGACAAAAGACCACTCCACATGACATTGTGCTGTGTTCTATGAACAAAGAAGAAATTCAATAGTTCAAAAGAAATGTGAGCTACTCAAGCTTAGAGATATCTTGCGATCCAAATGTGTATATGGACTATTTGTGCCTGTTCTGGGTAGAATCTTACAAGCTCACATTGATCTGATCAGTCACAGTTGGATGCACTTTATCTTGACTTTAGCATTGTGATATCATTTTGGTCCTCTTTGAGAATAAAGGACAACAACCCATTGTACTATCTAAGGTAAGAAATCACTTAGTTTCTGTTTACCTCAGTTTCCTCATCTGTAAAACTGGGATAATAATAACATTGTCTTTTTAAGGTTATTGTGAGAATCAGATGAGATAATATTTTTAAAGGGCTTTGAACACCTTAAAACACTATATAAAAATATGGACAGGTTGCTATTATTAATTACTATTATTATTCAGTCGTTGATCCACATTATGCACTCAGTTGTTTAATCTTGTTGACTCTATTTCTACCACAGCTCTTCTTATATCATGCCCTCATTCCTATGTACATGGTAGCCATTTCTATTCAGGTGCTTTTTATTTATCCCTATAGTAATAACCTTCTGATTGGTTTTATTGCCTCTAAAGCTAATATAATAATAATAATAATAATAATAATAATAATAATAATAATAAAAGCAAGACCTGATCATGTCATTCTCCTATTAAAGAAAGCTCAATGTTATCTTACTGCCTATGCAGTGAATTACAATCTCCCATATTTTGAGCATTTAAAGACCTTTACAATTGGACTTTTGTCTACCTTTCCAGAACACTGTACATTACACTTTTCCTTTCTCTCCTATATACTCAATGATCCAGACAAACTTGACTTTTTTGCTGTTGTTCATTCCATTTTCCATCTTTTCCATAAATGGATTTTCTCTCATGTCTGGAATTCTCTCCCTTTTTGCTTTTACCTCATTAATCCCCAAGTCTTTCTACTTTGGCTCCAATGATAAGGATTCTTTCTGTTGTTAGTGCCACCCTATTCCATTTCCTCCAGGAAAAAAGTGACTGGTATATAATAAGCACCTCACAAAGATTTGCTGGTTGGGCAATTGATTGATTTACAATCCTGTCATATTCTATTTCATTATGGGGGACAACCACATTGTCTAGTTGCCTGGTAGAGAAAATACCAAGCCTAGAGTCAAGAACATGAGTTGAAATCTAGCCTCAGGCAGTTAATAGCTGTGTGACCATCATTAAGTTACTTAAATTTTATTTATTTGTCTCAGTTTTCTTAACTGTAAAATGAGGAGATTAGTAGTATCTACCTCGTTTAGTTGTTGAGGGGATCAAATGAGATAATAATTGTAAGGCACAGCACAGTATCTGGTACATAGTAAGCACATAGATCGATAAATATCTGGAATAAGGTGTTCCCTTTATGGTTGACATACTTTTGGAAGGTACTGGACACTTGAGACCACATTCACCTTGTCCCATGTGTCAAATTTCTTAGCTTTAGCTTTTACTCCCCTCAGTCCTATGCAATAGATGAGAGAGAGGAGGGGGGCATCTTGCTATTATTCTAACCTTAGTAAAATTATATGTTTCCTGTTATTTCTGGTACCTGATTGACAGAAAAGTCTTCCTTCCCAAACTGTAGTTCATCATATTTGGTTATCTCCTATTTATGAATATGATGCTATAGAAAAAATAAACATAATGTTATCGAACTCTTAATATAGTTCTGAAGAATGACATTTGGAATTTCAGTTAAACTGATATTATGGGCAGCATATCATGCAATTTAAAGCACACTGGAACAGTAATTAGATACTCTACAGTGTTGTCTCTCTAGCTATGCTGTATGTCATTGGAGCATGGAATTTAATATGGGAAGGCACTTGAGAAATTATCTCCCCACCTTCTCCTTTAACAAATGAAGAAAATGAACCCAGAAAAAGTCAATGACATATCCAAAGAACACTGCAAGAAGGACTAGATTCAAATTTAGATTCTGTGTGACACATAAGTAAGTCCCCCATTTGGGATTTCAATTTTCTTATATGTAAAATTATATGGTTTGATTAGATAATATCTAAGCTCTTTTCTAGTTCTAATATTTCACCTACTAGAATTCTAAGATCAAATATCAAAAACATTAAAGCTCTATTCCCAATTCCACAACTTTAAAGCCGTGTGACTCAAGAAAAGTCACTACCTCCCTAATCTTTATTTGTCTTTTCAGTGAAATATGGGTGATAAATATGATAATACCTGCCTCATTGGGTTGGGAGGATAAGATGGGATTGCAAATGCTTTGAAAATTGTTAAGCATTCTATAAAGGTGATTTGCCACCTTTCTTACTCTCACTATTAATATGAATATTAACATTGATAGAACATAGGGTGTGTTATTCCATTAACATTAGAATAAATCATGAGTGATCCTTTCTTCCTCTTCCATAGGCACTTGTAGTTATTTATATATCTCTTCTTATTCTCATTCTCTTTCCCTAATGGCTCTTCTTCCTCTTGCCCTTTGGATTTCTGCCCCTACATTCTGTTCAAATCCTTCTTCTGCCCCTATGATGCTTTACATAGTCATCTCACCCACTCCTCATAGAGCTAATTGATACAACTCTTCTCTGATTAGAGAGACACCAAACTCATTCAGTCAAACCTGGATTTTAATCAAGTCACTTTCCAATCAGTAATCACCAAAAGAATGCTTATCTAAGGAAGTCACTGTACATACAAAGAGTCAAAATTTTCCAAGTCTAGTTTCTGTTTAGTATTATCACTCTTCCTCAGCTTTGCCTGAAATCCAGACACTATGACCTCAAAGTAACAGATCTGTCCACATTCACAATGCCTTTTTTTAAGCCATGGATACAATACTATTGGAAACAAAGGAACTACACCAAAGACTTCTTGTCTTAGGATGCCAGCCTAAGCTATCTGAAAGGCTGAGCTCCCTGTTCCATCTCTCTGATGGTCACCAGACCACAAATCCTTGTAAACATCTTTTTCCTCTCAATATGGCTTTGGATAGCTCTGTTATGTCTGGGCTTTCAGTCTTAGAACAAGCACCATAGTAAAATACAGAGAATACTATCTCTTAAAAAAACTCTCAGAGATAATATTCACTATTTCCACTATGGTGCGTGTTCTAAAACTTTTCATTTTAGAGAGGAGATACTAAAAGACTAAGGATCTCAATAATGTGTTTATGTAGAACCCATTAACATTTTTCCACAAGGATTTCCACAAAATACTGGGCAGCAGGGAAGATATATGTAGACATAAAACTTTCCACATTTTGTTTCCCTGGAAGTTAGTGCACAGGAGTATGTCTCCTTCACAGCATATCCTGCACTTGTTCCCTTCTCTCTGCTTACATCCTGATCTTCATCTTGTTCATATTCTCTTCATCTTTTGCCTGATCTTTCTCTAATTAATACTACTAGATATAGAGGACAAAGTGGTTTTCCTAGTGTGTAAGTATGATGATGTCATTTTCCTCACAATAATTTCTAATAACTATTGCTTCTAGTATACAATAGATGTTCCTTTTTTAACTTATAAAACACTTCATAACTTGACCCAACCTAACTTTTCAATATTCTCATAAATTATACCCATTCTCCTCAAACACTTCACTCAGGTTAATGGTTCTATATAAACGCATTCTTGAGATCCTCAGTTCTTTAGTTTTCCCCTTCTACAATTTCCCTTATATTTATTTTGCCTATATCTTTTATATACTTACTCATATATATTGGGCAGCTAGCACACTGACTAGAGAGCCAGGTATGAAGGTAGGAAGACCTGAAATCAAATCTGGTCTTAGATACTTACTTTCAATGTGACCCTAGACAATTCATATATCCTTGTTTTATCTCTGTTTTGTCATTTGTAAAATGAGTTGAAGAAGGAAATGGCAAACAATTTCATTATCATTTTAAAAAATATTTTTAATTTATTTTTCCAAGTACATGAAATGATAGTTTTCAACAATTATTCTTTGGCAAAGTTTTGAGTTTTATATTTTCTTCCTCATTCCCTCTCTTCCTCCTTCCCCTGACAAAAAAGCAATCCAATATAACCTATACATGTTTAGCTAAGCTAAACATAGATGTGCATTAATCATGTTGTGAAAGAAGAATCAAATAAAAATGGAAAAAATCATTAGAAAAAGAAAAAACATAATACATAATACAACTTTTAAAAACTGAAGATAGTAAGCTATGGTCTACATTTAAACTTCACAGTTCCTTTTCTGGATATGGATAGTATTTTCCATTACAAGTCTTTTAGAACTGTCTTTGATTATTATACTGTTGAAACAAACAAATCTATCATAGTTGCTTATCACCCAATGTTGCTGTAAATATGTATAATGTTCTTTGGGTTCTGCTCCCTTTCTACAGCATTATTTCAAGCAAGTCTTTCCAGGCTATTCTGAAGTCCTGTCCCTCATGATTTCTTATAGAACAATAGTGTTTGATCACATTCATATATCACAGTTTGTTCAGCCATTCCCCAATTGATTGGTATCCCCCAAATTCCAATACTTTGCCACCTCAAAAAGAGTTACTTTAAATATTTTTTGTCCATGTGAGTTTTTAATCCTTTTTTGTGATCTCTTTAGGCTACAGACCTAGTAGAGGTATTGCTGGATTAAAAGGTATGGACAGCTTTATTGTCCTATGGGGGATAATTCCACAATTTCAATATCTTTGCTAAGAAAATTCAAGTAGGGTCACAAAAAAGTCAATTATGACTGAGATGAATCAACAACAACAACAACAAGTAATTTATACATATGTTGGTTGTTTTTCTCAACAGAGTCCATTGGGGGTGGCTAGGTGATGCAGTGGATAGAGCATTGGTCTTGGAGTCAGGAGTACTTGCGTACCAATCCAGCCTCAGACACTTAATAATAATTACCTAGCTGTGTGGCCTTGGGCAAGCCACTTAACCCCATATGCCTTGCAGAAACCTAAAAAAAAATAGATGTCCATTAAATGTAGGACCTATTTCATTTTTGTCTTGTAACCCCTAAACCTTCCATAGTGTCTGGAACATAATGAGTATTTAATAAATATTTTTAGATTGATTGCCTGAAGAAAAGACAAGGATTTATTCATTTCATGGAAGTTTCTTCTCAGAGATCCTAGATATTTCAGTGAAGTCTCTACCCTAGTCTCGGAAGCTTATCTGTTTATGCCTTTATTTTGTGGAAAATAAAAGAAGTTTAAAGGGAGAAGGGTAATTAGTCTAATTAAGTAGCCTTAAATAGTCTTGAAATATCATCTATACCAGAAGTTATCCAAAAATGGCCAGCAGTGTGATTTTATGCAGCTGCTTGTGGGTTTACTAAATACTTTAGTATACAAAGCCCAGCTACCAAGAGCTCTCACTAAAATGCCAAATCAAAATATAGTCTGTTGTTTCAATAAAAACTGTTTTGTTTTGCTTTTTTTTGCAAGGTTAAGTGACTTGCCACATGGCGGTAATTATCAAATATCTGAGGTCAAATTTGAACTCAGGTCCTTCTGACTCCAGGCCAGTGCTCTATCCACTGCTCCACTTAGCCACCCCAATAAAAAAATTTAAAAGTAAGGTTTGACAACCCTGATCTATTCCACTGTAATGCAAAAAAAAAAAAAAAAAACAAAAACCCAAAATGAAGCATAGGTCTTAGAGATCTACTTCTATCCATTACCTTAGTGCTGAAGCATTCAGCTACTTTCTTCACCTAAGTCATAGACTTTTAAGTTGAAAAGGGGAATATTATGATTTGTTTTGGAAAACACACCAGTATTAGACACTAGTCCTGCCCCCCCCCCCATTTACTCCTGAGTTGCTGGCTCTGAGGAGTCAGGGGCTTTTCTGCCATGTCCATGTCCCCAGTTCACTGAGTCCCAGTCCCAATCTTCCAACTGTGGGCTGAATATCAAACTTAACACTTTAAAGATAAATTTCATAATTTTTCCCTTACTCCCTCCCAGACCTATTTCTGTTCTAACATTGCATTTATGATATCATGGATCAAAACTTCAGAGTCACCTCTGACTGACCTGTTTGCCTTAGCACCCATATCTGATCACTTTCCATATCTTATTGATTTTACTCTGGAATAACTCTAGCATCCCCAACTTTACACACTTATTGACACCAGTCTATCAAGTCCTCTCTCTGTGATGATGGCAATACCTGATGCATTGATAAGAGTTAGAGTTCTATTATTATGAAAAAATTTTTATCTTGAGTGCACATCACGATCTTACAGACCACTACTGCTGCTTTTCCTTGACTTCATATTGACTGTCCCAGATTTAGATTGCTGCCACAAACTCTTTTGCTGCATTGTATCTTAATTTTTTTATTAACTTCTGCTTGACTTATTTTAGTAGTCTTGTAATTGGTTTATTTTTCATCAATCTCTCTCTTTTTCAATATATCTTTCCTATATATCCAATATATTTCCTATATATCCTATATATTCCTAACAGATGAGTCTAAAAACAAGTCACTATCCTGCTCAAAAATTTACAGCAGCTCCTCATTTCCTACAGAATGAAAGAAAAATTACTTATTCTGGAATTCAAGGCTCTGTGTGTCAGTTTCCTCATCTGTAAACTGGGGATAATGATAGCATCTACCTCTCAGGTTTGTGAGAATCAAATGAGATGTTTGTCAAGGTCTTAGATCAGTGGCTACACATAGTAGACGTTTAATAAACATTTGTTTCCTTTCTTTTCAAGTCTTTAAAACATTATTTCCATTTACACACTCTGAATTCCTATTAAGCTGATTTGTTATTCTCTTATCTCCTACTGCTTTTCTTCCTACCTCTATGCATTATTTGCTCATAAAGTACCTCATTCCTATATTGGACAACTTCTCTATTGAAATCATCCCTTCCCCCCCCCCCCCCCAAGTCCAATATCAGGTACCAGCTGGTCCAAGAAGACTTCCCTGAGAATCTGAACAGGAAAGGACCTTCAAATTTAGTTAGTTCTATTCTTCACCTTCCATATGAGGAAACTTAAACCCAGAGTAATTTACTGATGTGCTCAGGGGTTAGAATACTGTATTGCTTTAAAGTAGAGGTGTCAAGATTTGGATCTAGCTTTTCCTTTAATTTCAATGTTCTTTGTACTCTATTGTTGCTAAATTTTCTCAATACCTTTGTGCTTCTGCTTGAAGATTTTTTAAATGCACTATGCCATCCTGAATTGTACTATGTTTAATTTAGGTATATATATATATATATATATATATATATATATATATATATACACACACACACACACACACACACACACACACACACATATATATATAAATATATATATACATATATATATATATATATATATGTAATGAGGTCACTTTACTCATCAAGGGATCTTAAATTTATGATCCCATGATCTATAATCTGTGATCCTAAGATCAAGTTTCATTCCCTCCCATCTAAATACAAAACTGTGAGTCCAGGAACCTTATAATTTTTCATCTCTCTACCTTCTCTAGGACCTACCTAGCATAATTCTTTGCACTTAAATGTTTTACAGACACTGATCAAATGTCATTGAATATTTCCTACTAACTTCTAAGCCACTGGAAGTCAAGGGCAGCATCAGAAAATTTTGTATCTCCCAGGATATATAACTTTGCAGTTTGCACATATGATTCACTTCAGTGATGCTTGTTGAATGAATCAATGAATCTTTAGCAAATTTACTAATAACCTAATTTCATATATATATATATATATATATATATATATATATATATATACACACATATATAGGATTAGGAGAATAGGAAGAGTAGGTAGGAATAGAGGAAAAGACTGATGAAAAGGAAGGAGGTTGAATGAAAAGCAACTTATTTCACCCATTTCCTATGGCTACTGAAAGTTATTAAAAATGCTAGAAATATCAAGATATACTTTTCCCTACTGTCAAGCAAGTGCTGATTAGTTGAGTCATATATACAAAATGATACCTAAATTTGATTAATTGTTGAGGTTGTTTGAATGTTTGGGAAGGACAAATAACTTTATTTACAAATACCTTGAACTCAGTTCAGACATGCTTAAAAATTCTGTGCCTTACTCTTTTTGAAAGCAAGAACAATATTTGAACTTCTTCAGTCTTATGTCTAGAGTACTACCTTGTCTCCATGATCACTCATAGATCACTGACAATGAGTGGCAGACCAGTCACATTCACCATATCCCTACATCCTCACCATTCAGGGATATAGTCCATCCGAGTAGGATGATTTGAATTTATTTAAGGAAAGCATGTACATTCTTACTTAAATCTCCTTTCTTGTCTTTATTTTCAACACTCCTTTTGCTATATTTACTGGAGTCATTCTTGCGCATAAATAATTTAACAGAAAAAACTGAATCATGAAGAATCTGAATCAAACAACTTTACTTTCCTTCTATTTCAGTGTTAATTTGGTAGTCATCCCACATCATCTATCCTGGCTTTCTTCTTTCCTTTCTTTTGCCTTTTCTTGCCCAGAGTAAAAGTGTAGTGATCACTCAGAGGTATGATTTTAATATTGCTCAGTGCTTACACTTGATCCTATTTTGTTTTTCTTATCTGAGTTAGTTTGTTCTTCTTTGGCAGACTGGTAGTTTCCCCATTTCTAAGAGTTTGTCATATTTGCAACTCTCTAATTCAAGTGATCCACCAGTTTCAGTGGCCCTAGTAGTAAGAAGCACAGATGTATACCACCATGCTGTCTGTAAATGTCTTCTAAAAATATTGATTGATGAATTCAAAATGCTAATTTCACACTTATTAAACAAACTACCTCCCTTAAAAATACCAAAGATCACAATAATGTTTAAAAACAAAATCTGTGGAGTCATATTGAAGTAGATATCTAGCAATATAATTAAAAATAATTATTATTTAATTTAATTTTCTTTTTTTACTATAAATTAATCTTCAACAAACTCAGGCATTTCAATATACAAGAAGAACAAAGAGGGGATTGTGCACATAATTGTGAACTTCTGTTACATAGTTTATTTTAAATAAGAATGCATTGAATTTTAAAAGATAGTAAAAATAGTTCTTTTGTGACCTTTTGAGTTTTTCATTTTCTTGCTACTTCTATGTCATCCATGAGCAAAAGAATTCAATATTATTAATCATTAAGTCAATCATTCCAGAACTATTTTGAGGTTCCTTATTATTTACAATGCAATTAAAGTATTGTGTAAACAAAGTCTTTATGGCCCTGAGATAAGATGAGTTCTGTGGATTTTAAGACCATTTTTCAATATGCTTAACTAAGCACAACAATATTAGAGCACTTAGGCTGAACAGTCAGAATTCAGGGCAAACAGGAACCTATCTGTAATTCTCATCTTACATTTCTTCACTATTTATTGAGTGTAATTTTTAGTAGGCTTCAAATCTGTGGTACCTTGATTTCACCATCTACTAAATAGAACTAATAGTATATTGTATTTATTTCATGAACATTTTATAAGATTTTTCTTTGAATCTTATGATGTCAATAATGGAAGAAAAATCTCAACTTCTGATATCCAATTTTTGCAAAATTATTATAGTGTAGACAATATGATTTAATATTTCAAGGATCTATAATTTCATCAAATTGCTCCCCCACATTCATATTTATCATAAGTAAAGCATTATCTAACCTCATATCTAGTCTTTGAGAACTTATATACCCTCTCAAATTAACTTCCTTTCTTTTCTTGCTGCAATGTGCATAAAATTGCATTATCTGATATTCCTCTTCCCATCAAAGAAAAAATTAATGGAAAATAATGTTTTTCCACTGTCCCCAAGAATTAAAATGGTGGCCCATTAACCTCTCCATCATCTTCAGGAACAGAAATTTCCCTAAATCGGCTCCATGTTACAAAGTGCAAAAGATTAGAACTTAGATGAATGATAGAATATATAGGAATAGACAAAAGTCATTATCTAAACCTTCCTTCACTTTCTAACTGGGACATTCTTGTTAGTTCATTTTAGTTTAATAAATGATTAGTGTCTTGATTAGTCATGGATGATTTCCTTGTCCTAATTCTTTTGAAAAATTGATTTGGAAATCTAATTCAAGACTTAAAGAAAAACTACCCACTTTGTGGCTAATGTTCAGGAGTTTAAATTTATTAAATTTCCTGTATTGTATTTCCAAAGAAAAAGCCCCCATCTTTATACCAAGTCCATAAATATTTTGAAGCTTGGTATATTTTTCTTCCCATCTTATTTTTTTTTCTTTTACGAATCACATGTGAAAAACCTTAATCGGCACCAAATAGAAAGAAGACCATAGGCCCAAAACACTTAATAGAGTATCATATGACCTGTTCCTCCCTAGAATATGGAAAAACCATTGTTAAATAATCCCCATGGTAATCTTTTTCTCCACAATAAATGTATTTTTTGTTGTTATTTTGTTTTGGGTATTTTTGGTCATGCTTGTTTACTCAGACTCCAGAATAATTTCATTTTTGCTATAATGAATTGAGGTCCATATACCCTAAATCTCTTAACTTTGCCTCTATTCCATGAGTCATTCTTTTCAGGGGCAGGAATAGATATTTAAAGTAGCTCAGGAAACAATAATATTTTTCTTATGATTAAAAAAAAATCCTTCTCTCATTCAGAATAGAGATTATGAAGATAACCTTTTGGAGAATCAGAGATTTTTACATCAGAGGAAAACTTAGACATTGCCTAGTTCAATCTTATTTTATGTGTGAGAAAGTCAAAACCTAGAAAATTCAAGAGACTTCCTCAGTGTCACATATTCTTTACCATCATCATCATCATCATCATCATCATCATCATCATCATCATCATCATCAATGTTAATATCATGGTCCTATCACCTTGTCATTGTCATCATCATTATAGCTTCCTGAGAGAGCTATGGTACTATTGATAGAGGACAAAACCTGGAGTCTGCAAGATTTGAAATGAAATTTGGCTTCAGACCTTGATGGGTTGGTTGGTTGTTGTCCTTTGTTCTTGAAAAGAATGAAAAGGACGTCACTAATGTTGGAATTGAGATACAATGTGTCCACCTGTGACAGATTAGAAGGTTTTACTGAAGGTCAGGCACAAATAGTCACACAGACATTTGGAATGGAGATATCTTTAAATTTGTGTGCCTTGCATTTTTTGAGATACTGTAATTCTTCTTCCCTCATAAAGCACAGCACCTGCTTTGATGAAGGTACATTATACAAGGTCTTGTGTCTTCCATGTCACATAATTGATTCTAGAGTTCTTCAGAGCCTTCAGAGTGTCCTTATATCATTTCTTCTGACCTCCATGTGAGTACCTGTCCTGTTTGAGTTCTTTCTAAAATAATCTTTTAAGCAAACATACATTTAGCTTTAAAAGAAAGTGGCTGGCCCATCAGAGTTGCACTTTCTGCAGTAGAGTTTCAGTGCTTGACAATTTAGCTTGAGAAAGGATCTCTGTCCAGTACTTTATTTTACTAGGTGATCACCTAGCAATAATTCAAATGGTTGCAATTCAATTTCCTATCATGGCGCTAATCTACTGTCCAAGATTTACAGTTATACAATAATGAGGTTAGCACATTAGTTCTATAGATGTTTAGTTGGGTAGTTTAGTTGGTTTTATTTTCAATACTATCCATCAGAGACTCTCACACATCAAGCTATCCCAGACAATATTGATCACAACACCCATGTGTACATTCCTGGAATGTATATTGTCAAGGTATTATTCACAGTTTTCAAAATTTCTTCATTTTTCTGTAACCAGTGGTTTCACATTTGCACTCTGTGGTACTGGGTAGTGGAAGATCTATTTTTTCTTGATATTAATTATTAAACTAAAATTAGCAAAGCAATCAATACATACTTTGCTGCAACTCATCATCAGAGGTTATGCATACATAATTATCTACAAGAAAAATCATGTACCAACTCTAGATCCACTTTAGTCTTGGCCTTTTCTAGTTAAATTTCCATGAGTGTAGTAGCTGATCTTGATGGTATTTTTATCCTCATTAAAGTTATCTGACAACATTGATGAAAACACTCTAAAAAGCATGGGAGCGAGTATACAGTCTTTCTTTACTCCTTTGGTAACTGGCAAAGTATGAGACCATCAGTCGTTCCTTAGAACCCAAGCAAGCATGCCATCATGAAATTGATAAAAATACTGATGGACATCTCTGCACAACCAAATTTTGCCATAATTTTCTACAAATTCTCCTGACTGACAAAATCAAATGTTTTGGTCAATTAACACACCTGTATACAAACCTCTGTGCTGCTTCTGGAATTTTTTTCTTCCCCTTTCTGAAGCCATATTGACTCCTCCAGGTGAAGGATCAGAATATTAAGGAAGACTCCAGCAAGAATCTGGCCAACAACAACTAAAAGTGAGATCTCCTATGGTTGTTGTAGGACAATCTATTTCTGGATGGACAATGGAGGAATCCTTGAATTTCTCAGACTAAACCTCTTCTTGCCATATAACCCAGAAAAATTTCATTTAGCTTTTGTAGGAGCAGTGAATTTTTTGCCCTGCAAATATCAGCTGGAATAGAATTAGCACCAGGTACTTTATCATATGAGAGAAGCCTAAAGGCATTCATAACCTTTTCTTCAGTTGAAAATCAGTTAGAGGAATTGACTTCAACCTAAGGTATATGGTCAATGGTTTGAATATTGATTGATTGTCTGTTGAGAACATTACGAAAATGTCCAGTCTATCTCTCCAGTATCATGTCCTCATCATTAATCATCACTGTGTAACTGAGGTGGAGCACAGGTATTTAGCACATAAATAGCCTTTAGGGCATCATAAAAATACTTTGGATTGCTACTATAAGTATAAAACTGAATTTCATGTGTCTTCTTACTGATCAAAAGTCCTGCATCTCTCTAAATTTCATTTGCACTTTATTTTTGATGGAGTTAAACAATGCATTTTTAGAGATGGATGAGCTATCTTGCTGTTAAACACTGTGAAGTTCTCAGTTTTTTTATTAGCAGCTTCTGAATATCCTTATCATTTTTATTAACCAAATCTTGATGTTTGTCAATGTTCTGACCCAGATAAATAAATGTGGCATTGCACACCAAAATCTCTGAAAGTTGCCCATTCCTTTTCTCCTCCATTATTGCCAATTTTGTGTAGGCTCAGTTTTCCTTCCAAGTTAACAATGAACTGTTCCCTCTCAGAAAGATGCTCTACTCTATTGATATTTGATATTTCTGGTAGTTGTCTTGCCTTGGGACTGGAACTTTTGTTGAATATAAAGATTTAATTTGAAGAGAATAAGTCTATAATCAGTTTAGCACTCTATCACTTTTGTCCCTCTTGCGTACTATTCATCTTTTCTCTTTCAATGTTTGCTTTGAGGGTGCATCCCTGAAGTTTTATTACATTTAGGCAAATGAGAAATAGTTCTAATCATGAGAAAGCTATGAGGTGCACATTCTTCAGTAGTAAATGACCACTGCTGTTACTGTTTCTAACTACATTACTGCCATGTAGTTTGTCAAAAAGATTGGAGAGACCCACAGGTACTTCAGTCCAGTGAGAAAATGATGCTATAGCTTGAGCTGCCTCTTTGTAGAGTTGTGGCTATAGCTCCCAGGGTATCCATACCTGCTGCTTCATCACTTGCCTGTCACCACAGGACTTTGAAAAAAGGCAAAAATAGTAAGATGATAGGGGTAATATCTTTTGATTTGTACATAAATTGATTTAAGTGAGATAGAATTGTGTAAATTTGTCAGGCATACTCTCTCTCTCTTCTACAATCATCAGAGTCCAATGGCAAGACAAAGTCAAGATGACTGGTGATGCTTCAGTGTATGGCATTGGAGTCTTCAATAAATGCTACACAGTACCTTCTTCATTTGCCAACATGGTAGTTACAACAAATTGTTCCCATATTCCTATTATTTCAGTCGAAGTCCTCACATACTTGGGAAGTAGATAACCTGCTAATATACCAGTGGGTCTGAGGTTCCAGGTTGCTTTCAACTTGATAGTGTCCATTTGCTAAAAGAGTTGAGGTATGGACACTGGGTTTGCTACACCTTCTTGGAACCATAGTTGAAAGGCAAGTGAAAGGTGAAAAATGAGTGAATCAGGTGGATAGTAACCCTCATTCCAGAGGTAATAGTCTTCTCTCCACATACCTTATACTAACCTCAGACCCTTAATGACTTTGTGAATTGGAGCAAGTCACTTGGCCTCTATTTGCCAGAGTTTGTTCAGTTTGCTTATCTGTAAAATGAGACTAATAATTTCTTGGGATTGTTATTAGGTAGATTGAGTTAATATTTGTAAAGTGCTATTATTATTATTAGAATTACCATTATCCAAAAATTAATGCATATAAACTATTTTCAAAAAACTACATTTCTTCTTTCATTCTCAGAGTAATTTACTGTCATTTGTCATGATTTATTATTAACTCCTTATAAACTTTAATTGACAGTGGCTATAATGTAGCATAGGATCTGACACAGAACAAATATCCAAAACATATTTTGAAGGAATAGATCCTTAAATATATACTTTAGCTAAATGTTGTTGTTGTTGTTGATGATGATGATGTTTCTCCTTTGTGCTCAAAGAAGACCATGACATCAGGGAGGTGATGCCATGACAAACATATGAATTGAATTTGAGTGTGGGGACTCTGTACTTAGTCACCAGCCTCATTTTCTCCTCTAGAGTCATCTGGGTCCAATGACTAGATATGGATCAGTATGACTGGAGAAGGATGATGAGAGGCAATCAAAGCTAAGTGACTTGTCCAAAGACACACAGCTAGTAAGAGTCAAGTGGCTAAAGCTGGATCCAAACTTCTATCCTCCAGACTAAATGTTAACTGAGAGCACTAAAAGAGCTTAATCTGTAAAGGAATCCTGTGAATCATTCTCTAAATCCCTTTGTGATTTTAGAAAAATCTGTTTTGCAAAGATTTCCTCTCTCTCTGTAGATCTTGTCCTTAATGGAACGATCCATTTATAGAATAAGAAAAGGAAAAAAAAAATCACTCATGATTGATGTCAGTAACTTCTTGGAGGTTCATTATTAAGATGTGGAGAAAAAAATATCTTTGACTACTCTTGAAGTATTGTTAGACATTTATTGAACTGGGATAACAAAGCAATCTTTGGGCACCATTAGTAAATAGGATCTACTATTTAGTGAGCCTCAAGGTACATGGCTTTGAAATTGAACAGAGCCGGGTTAGTTATGAACTCTTCACCCAATTTATTAATGATCATAAGAAGGTGAACAATTCTGGTTCCTCTCCACCCCCAACTCCCTCTTAAGAATACTATTGATTACAATTCTGAGTTAGAAATGATTCTAGTGAAGAGAAATCAATTACTTTAGAGCATCTTTGGAAGCACACTGTAGTTCATTCTTCCTTAAAATTGACATCATGAATGAGATTTCCTTTCCCCAAACAATAAGAGTTATAAAGAATTATTCCCCTATTGATATAACCTTTATAGTACCTATGGGGAATAGACATACTCACAAAGTCACAGAGTGTCTACTATTCTGGTAGCCAGTGATATTGTAGGGTCAGGTGAAAGGTAATTCAGTTCCAAGTGGAGAACAATGCTTCTATGTTTCAAATTAACCAGAGTCCAACAAAACAGCCCTTTGGGGGTTGTGCTTCTTTTTTGAGTATATCACTCTAGGCAAAGTGATTATTTTTAGGAATGTTCCTTCATTCATTTGGGGGTTGGACTCAGTGACTTCCAAGGTTGAATCTGCTTCTGAGTTTTGATGATTTCCATCAATCCCAAAGATAATCAAAATAAACTTATTGTCTAGGTCAAACCAGAGAACCTGGATATCTCAAAATCGAGTAATATCCCTCAAATCTCCCAATGTAATTATGTCCCTGGTAATTCAGGGGGCATTGGGGCATAATAGAGTTATTTTTTAATATCCCTGAGAATTTTTTTTTTCTTAAAGGAGTTGGAGAACTGTAAACAGTTCTTTGGGACATAGAGAAAAGTCTTAAGTTATTTCCTATTTATTTTTATTCATCTATTTAGCTATTTATTTTGCAGGGGTATAGCACTGACATAGTTGTCTCTATACACAGATAAGTTTTCATAGCAAGAAAGAAAAGTAGAAATAAATAAAAACATTTGGCAAGAAGGAAAGAAAGAAAGAAAGAAAGAAAGAAAGAAAGGAAGAAAGGAAGAAAGAAAGAAAGAAAGAAAGAAAAAAGAAAAAAACATTTGGCAAGAAGAAGGGGATTATAAAGCAAAACAAATGCAGAAAGAATTGTACATAGTCATTGGGCTACGTTTAAATCAATGGTACTCATTCTCTTAGAATATTTCCTTATATAAGGAAGTGGTTGACTCTATTCAAGGAGATATATAGGAATTGAGCTGGAACATGCTAGTGTTGGGTGTTAACCAAAACATTCTGGGGGAAAAATGAAAGTTAACTGGAAACCAAGCTAACATTCTAGTGCATTGTCAAATTCTTATATGTTGTCTTGATATAAACCCCTTTATAGTAGATTGTTGCTGAATCATTTCATTCATACCCAACTCTTCATATTCCCATTTTGATTTTTTTGGCAAAGATAGTGCAGTGGTTTGCCATTTTCTTCTTTATTTTACAGATGAGAAAACTGAGGCAGACAGGATTAATGATTTGCTTAGGGACATATCACTGGTTAAGTGTCTGAAGTCATATTTGAATTTAGATCTCCTTGAATCCTCTTGACAGTGTTCTAATCACTGTACCACTTAGCTGTATCATGGCCCCCCTCTCCCCTCCCCATAGGATAATGAAAGATTTCCTTGTTTTAAAAAAGGGAAGAAAAATTAGTTTTCAATGTTTTACAATCCTAAGCTAACTAGAATTATAGAACTTTAGGTGCTGATTCATAAGACTTGGAGTTTAATCCCAGCATTGCTATTTCCTGTGTTCTTTGGGCAATTCAGAAACTATCTGGACTTCAAAATTTTCAAATGTAAAACAGGCAGATTGAACTAGTGGATTATTGAGGAAGTTTCTCTTCTAAAATCCACAATAGACCCTATAAACAGATGTTTCAAAGACTTACTTGTACATACATTATATAGATAGATAAGAGATAGTGCATTTCTCACAATATTATGAGATATTATTTTTCTTTTATTGAGTATCAAACTGAGACTTGGAGAGTTTAGTGGCTTAATCAGATAATATATTAATATCATAGCAAGGCTTCAAAATGAGAACTTTCTAACTATAAGCCCAAATGCCCTTCAATAAAATGAAACTTTTTATTTAATGCTTTTTATTACATTATAGTTGTTTCACACTCTACCCTCCACTCATAGAAATTCTTTATCATAAAGACAAATGGGTAAGCAAAATATTTATAAACAACTTGGACATTAAATATCCCTAGTCTCTACCTCTTGAATATGAGGAAAGATTGGTTTCTTGAGACCAAGCTTGATCAATTTAATTAATGTGAGTTTGACCACCTTTTAGTATTTTTTTCATTTAAATTATGGTTTATGTTGTGTATGCTATGCCACTGTGTATACTATCATTTTTCATATAAAAAAGAGGACACATTGTGTCATAGAGCTCAACTCCATCCATGACTTGATTTGAGAAGATGGGGGAACCTTCTCCCCAATTATCTTTCATTCTTTACCACTGTCACTGATTCTACTGTTAGAAAACCATTCCTTTGAGGAAAGAGACTAATGCCTATAAAAATGCAAGTGACCTTTGAAGCAGTAAGGAAGCAGAAATGTGTAATGGAAAGATATAAGGTACAGAGACAATAGAGCTGGATTTGAATTCTGTTTATATCACCTACTGGCAGTGTGATTTTGGACAAATTCTGTAACCTCTATGATCCTTAGTTTCTTTTTGTTAAAAGAGAGGATTGTCCTGGATGATCTCTGTAGTTCATTTCAGCTATATTATAGATTTCAGATTTTATTATAGGCTGACAAAATGCTTGGCTTGGAAATGAGATAAGAATGAGAGATAAGGATAAAAGCTGATTTGACTGTGCTAGTCAAGTGTGGAAGTTTCCAGTAACAAAGGCAAAGATATATGCTGAGCTGATCTACAGGATTTGTTGATAGAGTGCAAACTTTTAAAATACATTCTCTCTCTCTCTCTCTCTCTCTCTCTCTCTCTCTCTCTCTGTCTCACACACACACACACACACACACACACACACACACAAACACACCACAAGACATGTTGCCTTTCCCCTGTCATTTTCATTCTCAGGTCCTGCTTTGACCTGGAGTGATGCAACTAAATGTTGAAACTAAAACTGAATACCAGGAAACCAGATTGCTCAAGGTGACCTTTTGGTTCTGTATATCCTCAGATGTTAAAAGACTGTGATTCTGTGTATGGATAGGTGAGAGAGATGGAGTAGTCTATGGAGACATCAATCTAAGGTAAGTGGGTAGGGGTGAGTAAAGAGATTAGTAAAATCCTGATAATTCCCTAACAAGTAGTGCTATCTATTGGTTAAGAGTTCTCAATTGCTAAACATAATTAAGTTAAAATTAGACCACCCTTTGCTAGCCTGTTATGTATGGTATTTGTGCTTCAAATTTAGACTGTACTAAATAACTCTTAAAATTTTGAGACTTAGCTGGACTTTTTAACCTGATCTGTTATTCTTACTCCTGAGAGAATTTGTCAGATTAATCTGTAGTTCTAGCCTATCAAAACAGTGCCCATAGTATATATTCTTTTCTATTGCTTATTCTTGTTTTTTCTTTGTTCTGGAAGAGGAACATGACATCAGAGTGGTGATGCCATGACAGGCAAATGAATTGGATTTAAGGGGGGGGGGACTGAGCAAAATCACCAGCCTCTAGTTTGCTTTCTATCAACAAACCCTGTAGATCAGCTCAGAATATATCTTTTCCTTTGTTACTGGACACTTCCACACTTGACTAGCACAGTCAAATCAGTTTTTATCCTTGTTTCTCATTCTTATCCCATTACTGAGCCAAACATTCCTTCTGCTTAGCCATCTGGGATCAGTGGAAATGGTCTTGGATGCAGTGTGGGACCCTGACCTTTTAAAACTAAGGTCTTTAACAAGTCTCAGTCTGGTTGAGGTAATACCTATTTAGTGATTAATCCAGGCAAGAAAGAAATAAAGCAAAGAATGAACTCTTTTCTATAGTGAAAAAAAAATAATCTGAGAGGTGAAGACCCTCCAGGTTTCATTCAATTATAGCCTCTCAGTAGAAGGAGCTGCCTCTTTTTCTCTTTTGTTCTTCCTTCTTTTCTTCCTTCCTCCCTTTCTCTCTCTCTCTCTTATTTTTCTTCCTTCATCTCTTCCTTCTTTCCTTCCTTCCTTCCTTCCTTCCTTCCTCTTCCTTCCTTCCTTCCTTCCTTCCTTCCTTCCTTCCTTCCTTCCTTTCTTCCTTCCTTCCTTCCTTCCTTCCTTCCTTCCTTCCTTCCTTCCTTCCTTCCTTCCTTCCTTCTTTCTTTCCTTCCTTCCTTCCTTCCTTCCTTCCTTCCTTCCTTCCTTCCTTCCTTCCTTCCTTCCTTCCTTCCTTCCTTCCTTCCTTCCTTTCTTTCCTCTTTTTCTGTTTCATTTTCTTTAGTTCTTTCTTCCTCCCTTTCTTCCTTTTAAACTTTTTTCCCTTTCCCTTTCCAACTCTCTGTCCACATAAAGTATCATACTCTCCTTTTAAAATAGCAAACGTTGGTAAGGGTATTCCATCAAACATGTTGATTGACACTCTGAAACATAATTTTTATAGCAGATAAATCCTCTCTCCTCTATCTCCACTTAGTCTGTCTCAATTGAGCTTAATAAGTTTAGAGATATTTCTTCTCTGCCTGTCCTGTCACTCCCCTGATAGACTTAGCAGGCAGTCTCACAGTTTTTCAAAAAACATATAAACATAAATATTTATTTATTTGTATATGTATATGTATACGTATATGTATATGCATATGTATATATATGTATGTGTATGTGTATGTATATGTATATGTATATATATTCTTTTAAAGGTACTTGGGCATATTTTACTCTTCTGTATTACTAATCTGGAAAATTATCACAAATAAAACTAATAATAAAAGAAATATTAAGAAGGAAATATTGATCTTCATCAACTATTCCAAGTTCAATTCTCCCGAATGAACTAGGTTTTGTGCAGATCATGTTATTAATCTTTTAACATCAACAATCAATCAATCAATTGATTCATCAACAAATCACTTATTAAATGCTTACATTGTGCAGGTAGTGCTCTATGGGAAAGGGATCTGAAAAACAAACAAACCCAAGCAGTCTCTGCCCTTAAATTTTAATGGAGGAGGTGATAACATTTACATGAATTTTTGTTGCTTAGTCTTTTCAATCATGCCCTAATCTTTGTGATCCCATTTGTTTTTTTTCCATCAAAGATACTATAATGGTTTGTCATTTCCTTCTGTAGCTCATTTTATGGGTGAGAAAACTGAGGCAGCAATTAAATGTCCGAGACCAGTTTTGTTTGTTTGTTTGTTTGTTTGTTTTTAGTTTTTGCAAGGCAGTGGGGTTAAGTGTGAGACCAGATTTAAATGAAGGAAGAAATCTTCTTGACTCCAGGCCCATTGCTCTATCCACTGCACTACCTAGATACTCAATTTATATAAATAGGCAAATAAAGATTACACACAGAGTGGATATAAAGTAACCATCAAGAGGACAAAATGAATAGCCAGTGGGAATTTAGAAAGTGGCATTTCAGCTAAAGTATGAAGTGAGCCTGGGATTCTAAGGGATGGAGTTGGAGAGCAAGAATATTCTAGCCATGGATGACAGCAGTGCAAAAACACAGAGGTGGACTCCAAGGGATCTGATTCAATATGCAATTTCTGAAGAAATTAAGAAGTAATCCAAACAAATACACCTTTCCATTTTTCAAATGTCTGTGGTTATTATAATAATTAATAAAATAAAAATGTAGTTTAAAAAGTCTAACATAGAATTGGGAGATTGATGAAGAGCAAAAATTAATCAATATGACAAGATAAAAATGCATAGATATAAGAAAGAAATATATAAAAATATTTTCAGATTCACTAAGTTTTTTCTTTATCCTAGATGTCTTAAAGACCTTAGTTACAGGCAGTGTAAGTTTTAAGCTAATGTCTTAAAGTATTGGTGAGATGACAATAACTGACTGAAAAGCTAGAGAAGAATTGTAAGACTTTTTTTAAATCACAGATTGAAGTACCATTCATGGCGATAAGGCCTCCATCCTGTGGAGCCTAGTAGAATTGCAGTCCAATTTATTTTGCTATATTAGGTTTTAGAAGGTACTAGCATAGCAACCAATGATGCATCTGGTACTAGAAAGTCTATTCATTTTGAAATCCAGTTTATCAGGAAAGACATGCCAGAATTGGAAACAATGAAGTAAAGGAATGGAAGGAAGGAACTGTATTTGTGATTGGTTTTTCAGTCTGGAAAGATTGGAAAGACATACCAACGTGTGCTCTTTTAAAAGGAGAGTATGGGGGTGGCTAGGTGGCCCAGTGGATAGAGCACTGGCCCTGGAGTCAGGAGTACCTGAGTTCAAATCTGAGCTCAGACACTTAATAATTAGCTAGCTGTGTGGCCTTGGGCAAGCCACTTAACCCCATTTGTCTTGCAAAATCCTAAAAAAAAAAAGGATGATACTTTATATAGACAGAGAGTTGGGAAGGGAAAGGGAAAAAAGTTTAAAAGGAAGAAAGGAAGGAATAAAGAACTGAAAAAAATGAAAAAGAAAGAGAAAGAGGAAAGGAAGGAAGGAAGGAAGGAAGGAAGATTAGAAAGAGAAAAAGAGAAAGAAAGAGAAAGGAAATGACAAATTGCTCCAATCTCTTTGGCAGGAAAACCCTAAGTGCAGTCATATGGAGTTGGATTGAAAATGACCAAACAACAACAAAACAAGTATTTAACCTCAGTGCAGACTTGAATTGGTGGAGAATTTCCTCACTGGAAGTTCCCCTTTCTCAATGAAATCAGAATTCCAATTAGTATACCTGTCCCTATCATCCATGTAGAGCTGGAAAGGAAAAATAGAAATAATTGAGTTTAGTTTCTTTATTTTATAGATGAGAAAACTTAGGCCAAGAAACTAAACTAACTGCATCAAATGTTTTAGAGGAAGACAAGAGAAGTTTAATGATATGCTCAGGTCACATAAGGAATTGAACTGCAACAAGATCTAATATTATCCACAAGACCACACTTCTTCTTAAGACAAAGCTTGAGAAGGAATATTGATATCATGGAGTGTCTAGACAGGGTGAGTAGAGCTTCATAACTCCATATTAGGATAAAATAGCTAAAGAAAATGTGTTGAAACATAATGGTGTAAGGAAGTAGAGAATAAATTGAAGTCAGGACAAATAGAAGACTACTAGAATTCCCCAGATGTGGTACAGGTATATCAAGATTTCTACAGGATGAGGAGAGGTAGTTAATATAATGCATGTTTGAGGGAACTGAGTTCATGTCTATTTTTAAATGAAGGGAAGGCAATGATAAATTGCAAGATAACAGGAGGGATTTTACAAACATATTTTTCTTTCTTTGTAATGCCTAAATAAGAAAACAAGTGCTCCAATGAATTGATAAATAGAGAAATATTTATTACTATAACATAGGCACTGTGTTAGTTATTGGGGATTACAATAACAAAAGGAAAACAAATGCTATATATAGTTAAAGAATTCATATCATATTAGCACCATGAGACTCCTCAGCAAAATGAACCCATTAGATGGGTTAATATTTATGAGATATAGATGGGATAATATCTATGAGATATGTAGGTCAGAATCAGTAGACAAATTCCCACTTTCTTTATATTTTTCAAGATGTTCTGAATAGAAATAAACCATCTTTAATTCTTTTTCTCTCATTAATATGCCTTTCTAGTTGTTTAAAGCTTCAGTTATCATTTATGTAAATTATTGGTGGATTTCATAATAGCATAGTGGACATAACCGAATTCAAGTGTTGCTTCTGAAACAGAGACTCCTTACCCAGTTAACTGCTAAGTGCTTGCCATGAAGACTCATCTTGCCTCAGACATTTACTAAGTGTGTGACCCTGGACAAGTCACTTAACCCTGTAAACCTCAGTCTCTTCATCTATAAAATGAACTGGAGAAAGAAATGACAAATTTCTCCAATCTCTTTGACAGGAAAACCCTAAGTGCAGTCATATGGAGTTGGATTGAAAATGACCAAACAACAACAAAACAAGTATTTAACCTCAGTGTAGACTTGAATTGGTAGAGAATTTCCTCACCTGGAAGTTCCCCTTTCTCAATGAAATCAGAATTCTAATTAGTATCCCTGTCCCTATAATCTGCACTTCACATCTTGAAACAAACACAGGAAATGGAGGAAATATTTTGCTGAGTCACCAAAAAAATCATGACAATGCAATTAGTGATCAGGCATTTGATTTGTTCAGTTGTGATTTACCAACACCATAAATATCCTTTACAAATTCCAATCAAGTTTATTATCTTTATGACCATACAGAATGAGGCAAAAGGAAAAAAAAAGACATAGCTCTCCATTCATGATCACACATCTAAATAATGAAAGAGTGAGTGCTGAAACCTGGTATTTGATTAAATTTCTTGGTATTTGATTTTTTTCAAATCTATTTTGTTTTCTTGTAACTATTTGGAAAGAGATTAAATTCCTTACTACATGATTTGGCTAAAGTCCACAAATATAAGTAATATACCCACTGCATCAAATGTTTTAAAGGAAGACAAATTGTCAGACTTACTTCATGCACAGTGGAAAGAATCCTAAATTTAGAGCCAGAGGTCCTGAGTGTGGATCCAAGAACTAAATATATCTCATAGTACCTGATAATTCTATCTATCTTTAGTTGGATTAAAAGCAAATGTTTTATTGTAGCTTTATAAACCAGATCCCTGATAACTGGAGAATAGCAAGCTTGATGCTCATCCCTGAAACATTAAGGATGAATTATTAAACAGAAATTTGTAGTAAAATTAGCAAGGTATATGGTGATTTCCTAGGAGACAGTATGAGGTCTCAAAGAAAAATTCATGTTTAATTAAGCTCATGTAATTTTTAAAAACTGATTTAAAAGTTGATATATAAGCAATATACAATCATCCTGATTTCAGCAATGCATTCTTTAAAGTATTCCAAAATATTTAAATTAAAGAAGTGGTGAAATATGGGCTGGGTATTAGTATTACTAGTTGACTACATAAATGATTGATTATGGAAAAGATATTAGATAATGACTCAATGAAATCATAGAGACAATTTTTAGAATATAAATAAATTCTATCATAGCAGAAACTATTTTTAATTTTGTTTTTGTATCTCAACCATTTGATATGGAAATTTGCACACAGTAGGTGCTTAATAAATGATTATTGTATTAGTCTAAACTGTAACAAGGTTATTCCTTTGTCCTTTTCAGCATTTTAGTATCATTAGCAGGAAGATGTAGAAGACAGGCTCATCAAATTTGCAGAGGAAATTAGGCATAGAGAGCTAGATGACTAAATCAAGATTCAAAATTATCTTGACAAGATGGAAAGCTGGATTCAATCCAAAATGATGAAACTTCATAGGAATAAATTCAAAGTTTTATTCTTAATTTTTAAAACTTACAAAAATTTCACAAAGTACAGAACAGAGGAACATTATACTTGAAATAAATTTATATAGAAATATATGGGATCTCAGTTGGACATAAATTGTTAAACAATTTAAAAATTTATAGTTCCTTTTGTGACAAAACAGAAAACTTTAGTTAAAAATAGAATTCTTCATGAATTTTGCATGTCATCTTTGTACAAGATTTATATTAATCTTTTTTCTGCATAATCTCAGTTTTAGTAGAATTCGCTATCAAAGTGAGCACAACCAGCAAATGTTTTCTTAAGGTATATTGCAAAATTAAATGACTTACTGGTCCAGGTTCCACATCTTGTATATTTCAGAGGATACACAAGTCTAGATTTTCTTTCTCTTAGTTCCTCTCTCTATTAGTAATCAATCTATATTGATAGAATGAATTTCTTCATTAGTACCTCCCTATCTAAATATGATAACTGGTCTGGACTTTCCATTCCCACCCACCAAAGAAGTTGTGTTAATGTGATTATGGTATTAAATGCATGGGAAAATAATACCCCCACCCTATTTTCTCTCTACAGATGGCATGCATTCGATTTAGGATAAATATATTTTAAGTTATTAGTGAACTGGGGTTGAGAAAAAAAGTTGAGAATCCATGTTCTGTAAGAACACTAGAAGAAATTAAAGTTATGTAACCTAAAGGAAACAAACCTTGAAGAGCATGGGACACAAACTCTGTCTTCTCACATAGGAAAGACTGTGATGTAGAAGATTAAATATCCCTGTGCTGTAATGTTGCAGAAGGTATGACTATGTCAAAGGGTGAAAAAGACAAAGTAGCAGGTTTTGACCAAACTTAAGAACTTTCTGATAATTAGGGATTTACAACAATGGAAAGCACTCTCTTAGAAAATAACGTCTTAGTGAAACATTGAAATTGAGTTAATATGATTATCACTAAAGGATGCTGCACTGGTTTTCTTATTTGAAAGAAGCAATTGACTTATAAGACTCTCAGAGTTTGAAGAAAAAATTGAAGCAAAAAATAGGACAATGATAAGAATGCTGGTGATTAGTGATGATGCCATTTTCAATATATGATGAGAATGAGAAAAAATAATAAGCAACATCTTTTATTTACATAATTCTCTAAGGCATGAATGCTATTGAATCTTGAAATAAATATGGAAAAAGATTTAGAAATCATTTACTTTCACTTCCTCATTTTACCTACAAGGAAAGAGAGGTCAGAGATACAGTGACTTTGCTCTAAATCATATGATTAATGATTAACATTCTCAAAGAAGACCATGACATCAGGGAGGTGATGCCATGACAAGAACATGAAGTGGATTTGTTTGAGAGGGTGCTGTGCTGAGTCACTAGTCTCACTTTATATTCGAGTCATCTGAATCTAGTAGTCAGATATTAATCAGGATGATTGGAGATGATCCTGAATGAGAGGCAATCAGGGTTAAGTGACTTGCCCAAGATCACACAGTTAGTGTCAAGTGTCTGAGGCTGGATTTGAATTCCTATCCTCATGACTCCAAGGTTAGTACTCTATCTAGTGTGCCACCTAGCTGCCCTCCCAAATCATAAGGAGTAAATGTCAAAGCCAACATTTGAAATCAACTTTCCAAATTCATTACTTTTGCTTTAGTTTGACTTAAACAATTCTATGAAGATAGGGAGCACAAACACATTATCCAGATGTTTCAAAAAACAGGCTCAGAGCAGTCAGATGCTTCACCCAAAATCTTAGTAATTAAGTAGTGGAATTATATCTTGAACCCAGGAGACTCAGCGTCTCCTAACTCAAATTACAATAGCTTTTCCCCCTATGGTAGTAAGTTAGCAAATACTTTGCTGAATATATTGAATTCAGGGCTAATATGGTTCTGTTGTCTGTTTTTCCAGTCCTAAAAGAAATAAAGCACCTACCTTGTGGAGCAGGAGTAAGGGAGCCAAGAGACCTGTAGGAATACTAATGAAAGCAGAGCATGCAATAAAATCACATCTTATCCCAAATAATTTCATTGCTATTATGGAAGCCATCTTCTCTGTCCTATTGAATCCAGTTCATGTTCAGTTCACAAATTGATTAGTTAATGAGGGGGTATAATCAATCATCAGTCTGGCAGGAAGACAGGGAAGATGTTCCAGCCAACACTGTCTGATCTTGGGGAAAAGAAAATTTAATGTAACTGGTAGTTTGCCAAATATGTATTTTCCTCCAGCATTAGACAAGGAACCTAGATGCCTTTTCTTATTTGTGTCTTCCAGTTATCCTCAATTCACTTCTAACTCAAATTCTAGGCTCTCTTCTCCCCAAGAAGTTTTCTGTCTACCTGTATTCATTTCTTTCTCTGTGCCAATGACAAGGCTGGCCAAGAGAAATATGATTAATCTCCTGAAGTAAGGAGAGGGGTATATGTTCAGCACCATTTTGAAAAAGCAGTGGAGGTGGAGTAAAAATAGCTAAATCTGAATTCTGGCTCTGACACACAAATAGTAGATGATAATTGCCCTTTCTGGGTCTCAGTTTCCTCATTTATAAAAATAAAAGTTTATTAGATGATCTCAGTTATCAAATGTTGTAATTCTACTTGTAGAACACCTCTCTTATGCATCTCTTCTTTCAACTCTCAGTAACCCTTATTTTAGTCTTTTATCTAGATGTACTATTGAAATAGCCCCCTGATTGGACTCTGCTTCCTTTTCCAATTCATCCTCCTCAGAGCTGGAAAAGTGATACTTCTAAATCATAACTCACCCACTCAATAAACTCCAATGTCCCCTCTTATTTCAAGGACAAAATATAAACTCAATTTGTCATTTTGAGCTCTTGGTGATCTGGTTTCAGCTTATATCTCAAGTATATCAGGTACATCACACACCACATCATCACACACTCCTATAATATTTTTCATCTCCTGTCTCTCTGATTTTGCCTGACTGCTGTCCCCCCCCCAAATTGTAATGTATTCTCTTCTCATTCTGCTTTCTAGAATCTCTAGGATTTGTTGAAACTTAGTTTGAGCACTACCTTCATCAGGGCTTTACTAATCCCCCCAGATACTAATACCTCTTCCAGCAATTACTTTGTAGTAACATTGTGTAGATTTTTATTTACTTGGATATGGACATAAATTCCATGAAGGTAAGGAATGTTCTATTCTTACCTTTTGCCCCAGCACCTTGTTCCTGGTACCTAGTACCAAACTCAATAAATGCATGGTGATTGATTAATTAATCTCTAAAGCATCTCTAAAAATCAACTTTAACAATATAAGTTACAGAAAAGATGCTGACTTATATTGATGGAATCTCTTTCATAATTTGGGACTTCTCAGATCCAGGAAATGAAATTCTAGATCTACTCTCTATCTCTATTCTTAGGTCCCTTGCCAGTCATTGAATCTAAAACATAATCTATCTTCCCTTCTTTCCTTTTCCTTTTGTTTTCCTGCTCATAGGAAATGTATTGAATGTCTATATCTATCTATCTATCTATCTATCTATCTATCTATCTATCTATCTATCTATCTATATATTTATCTATCTGCATGTCTGTCTGCAAATATGTATTTATGTATATATGTATCTACTTGCCTACTCATCTCTCTATCTGCCTGCCTGCCCCTCTATCTGTCTGTCTCTCTCTGTCTGCCTTCCTGCCTGTCTGCCTGCATATCTCTCTGTCTTTCTGTCTGTCTGTCTATCTATCTATCTATGTATATATCTATTACTCTATTTCTCTATTTCCCTCCCTACCTGCCTGCCTACCTACCTTCCTACCTACCTACCTACATACTTACCTATCTACCTACCTGCTTACCTACCTGTCTGGACATCTGTCTATCAACCAAACTACTTAACTACCTATCTATTTATCTAACTAACTAGCTAGCCATTTTCCATTTCTCTAATAAGATGGACTTAAGAGCTTTCTCTTTTCAGGAACTTTGCTGGAAATTAGATGGAAATGCAAAAGATGAATGAAATAGATACCTTCTTCAACAAGTTTGTAATCTTCAAGATCATCTTAGACAATAGTGTGTTCGGAGATAATTTTTCATCTCCCCAATAAAATGTATGGGCAAATATTATTTCACTGTTGTCTTGTACCAAAAATATTTAGATTTGGTATATAGAGGGTAATTAAAATGAATGTTATTTGGTGGATTATGAAGAAAAACCACTGAACTTGAGATAGAGAAAAATGAGCATACAATGCATTCCAAAGATGAAAACAGAAGAAAGAATGAGACATGTACCTAAGCAAAAATACATTTCCTCATCTAGGACTAATTATATAAATTAAAATAGTTTCAAGAGGTAATAGAATATAGATAAGTGTGCCTTTCCTATACTCTAAAAATCATCACAAACAAAAAAGTACCACATCGTACAGGGTATATTAATATTCTAGCATAAACACCCAATTGGCACACTCTCTTTTACACATTCTCAATTAAAATTCATATTTGTGTGAATCTCTCTTATTCCCTTAGAGTTTGCATATTTATATATATGTGTGTGTGTATGTATGTATTTATATGTATATGTATATAATTTTATGGGATAATTCTATGACTAAGATGATGGCATATAAGTTTATCTTTATTTAAAGAGTACTATTTTCAAATGAGTGGTCCGTGAATATATTGAAATATATCTTCTCTGGAACTAGGGGTATGAGCTTTAGGGGGGGAAAAAAGCTTTGATTTACCTGGGGAACTCAACTGAATTGGGGAAGTTGATGTTTTTGACCTTTTAAACTAATTCTAATTTACTCAGTCACTGACAACCAACATCAAACATTGTCCCTGGCATATTAGTTGTTACCAGGACCCCAGGCAAAATTGCAAATAAAACATCTGATCCCCCCCCTTTTATCTACCTTGATTAACCCTTCTTTCTAATGCTTCTTTGACTGTTTCTCACAGACACCAAGTACTTTTATGTTGTTTTCTTTCTGATGAAACTTTCCTAATCTTACAAAACTTGTCTTTCCCTTTCCCCTAAAACTCACTTTGAAGTGATAATAATATCATTTAGAATTAAGCACTTAGCAAAATACTGGGGAATATGGATTAGGTAAAAAAAGGAGAAAAGCAAATAGAGGGAAGATAGCATGGAGGGCAATAAAGAGTTAGTAACTATAATTTTGAAGGTTAGTGGGATGAACTCTCCCATAAAATGTAATTAAAAAACAGAATCCTACAATATGGTGCTTACAAGAAACTCATTTGAAGCAGAGAGATACAAATAGAGTAAAGGTAAAAGGCTGGAGTAGAATATATTTTGCTTCAGCTGAAATGAAAAAAAAGCAGGGGTAGCAATATTTATCTCAGACAAAGCAGCTGCAAAAATAGATAGCATTAAAAGAAATAAAGAAGAAACCTATATCCTCCTAAAAGATACCATAGACAGTAAAACAATTTCAATACTAAATATGTATGCACTAAATGGTATAGCATCCAAATTTTTAGAGTGGAAGGTAAATGAGTTACAAGAAGACCTAGACAGCAAAATTCTATTGGTGGGATACCTCAACCTCCCTCTCTCAGATTTAGATAAATCTAACCATAAAGAAGAAGGAAGTTAAGGAGGTAAATAGAATGTTGAATACCTGGATATGATCTTTGTAGAAAATTGAATGGGGATAGAAAGGGAAATGCTTTTTTTTTCTGCAATACATAGCACTTACATAAAAAATGACCATGGACTAGGACATAAAAGCTTCATAATCAAATGCAGAAAGGCAGAAATAATGAATACTTCCTTCTCAGTTCATAATGCAATAAAAAATCACGTGCAATGATAGGCCACAGAGAGATAGACCTAACTCTAATAGGAAACTAAATAACCTTATTTTAAACAATGAGTGGATCAAACAACAAATTATGCATAGAATTAATGATGCTATCCTACATAATGAAAATAATGAGACAACATACAAAAACTTATGGGATACAACCAAGGTAGTTTTATATCTACACACACACACACACACACACACATATATTTATATCTTTAAGTGCTTACATCTATAAAATGGAGAAAGAGGAAAGCAATGAACTAAGCATACAACTAAAAACATTAAGGAAAGAACAAATTAACCCTTCTAATTAAATACCAAATTAGAAATTTTAAAAATTAAAGGAGAAATAAATAAAATAAAAAGCAAGAAAACTATTGAACTAATAAATAAAACCAAGAGTTGGTTTTATGAAAAAAGAACCAATAAAATTGATAAGCCTTTGGTTATTTTGACTGAAAAAAGATAGAAGAAAATCAAAAAGGTGAACTCACCACCAATGAGGAGGAAAGTAAAGTAATAATTTTGAACTATTTTGCCCAACTGTATGCCAATAAATTTGATAATCTTAGTGAACTGGATGAGTATTATTTACAAAAACATAAGTTGCCCAGGTTAAATGAAGAGGAAAGTAAATACCTAAATAACTCTATCTCAGAAACAGAAATTCAGCAAGCCATCATTGAACTCCCTAAGACAAAGTCTCAGGACCAGATGGATTCACAAGTGCGAATCCCAAACATTTAAGGAACAATTGGTTCCAAGCCTCCTTGGAGAAATAGGTGAAGATGGAACTCTGCCTGACTCCTTCTATGACACCAAGATGCTACTTATACCTAAATCAGAAAGAGTCAAAACAGAGAAAGAAAATTATAGAACAATTTTCCCTAATGAATATGGATGCAAAAATCTTAAATAAAATCTTAGCAAAGCAATTACAGCAAGTTATCACTAAGAAAATACACTATGACCAAACAGGATTTGTCCCAGGAATGCAGAATTAGTTCAATATTAGGAAAACTGTTAGTATAATTGACTATAATCAATAACAACCTAAAAGAATTCATATGATTATTTCTAAAAATACTGAAAAAGCATTTGACAAAATATAGCAACCATTCCTATTTAAAAAATTAGGAAAAAACATTAGGGAGCATTGGAATAAATGGTTTGTTCCTTAGAATGATGACACACATCTATCTGAAACCATCAACAAGCATTATATATTATATATATACATTATATATTGTATGTTATATGTTATATGTTATATATTATACAATATACATCATACATCATATATTATATATTATATATTATATATTATATATTATATATATATATAATCTAGAGGCATCCCCAATAAGATCAGGGATGAAAAAAAGATGCCCGTTATCACTACTACTATTCAATATTGTTTTAGAAATGCTAGCTTCAGCAATAAGAGAAGAAAAAGAAATTGAAGGAATTAGAACTGGGAAGGAAGAAGCAAAACTCCTACTCTTTGCATATTACATGACAGTTTACTAGAGAATCCTTTAAAAAATCATCTAAAAATTACTAGAAACAATTAGCAATTTAAAAATAAATACACATAAATCCTCATTTTCTCTATATTACTAGCATGATGCAGCAGTAAGCACTAGACAGAGAAATCCTATTTAAAGTAACTTCAGGCAATACAAATTAGTTGGGAGTCTACCTCAGAAACTCTATGAAAAAACTATAAAACACTTTTCATACAAATAAAATCAGATTTAAATATCAACAGCTCATGGATAGGCCAAGATAATATAAAAATGGCAGTTCTATCTAAATTAAACTATTTATTTAGTGCCTTACCAATCAAACTTCCAAAAAATTACTTTAGAGATAGAAAAAACTGCAACTAAATTCATATGGAGAAACAAAAAAGTCAAGAATATTCAGGGATTCAATGAAAAAATGTGCAAAAGAAGGTGGTTTAGCCTTACCAGAGCTAAAATTATATTATAAAGCATCAGGCATCAAAACTGTCTTTTACTGACTAAGAAATAGAACAGTGGATCAGTGGAATAGACTAGGTGCAAAAGAGATAACAGAAAATGATTATAGTAATCTTCTGTTTGATAAAGCCAAAGAGCCCAGATTCAGGGATAAGAACTCTCTTCAATAAAAACTGTTGGGAAAATTGGAAGTTAGTATGGCAGAAACTTGGATTAGACCCACATCTCATACCCTATACCAAGATAAGATTAACATGGGTGCAAGATTTAGACATAAAAGACAATATTATAATAGGAGATTAAGGAATAGTTTACCTGATAGATCTATGGAAAGTGAAGCAGTTTATGACCAAGGAAGAGAGATGGAGAACATCATTAAAAACAAACTAGATAATTTCAATTACATTAAATTAGAAAGTTTTTGCACAAACAAAAACACTGTAAACAAAATTAAAGGAAATGTGAATTAGGAAACAATTTTTACAATTAGTATTTCTGACAAAGGACTCATTGCTAAAATATATAGAGAACCGAGTAAAATTTATAAAAAAGCAAACCATTTCCCAATTGCAAATGGACAAAGTATTTGCAAAGGCAATTTACAGATGAGGAAATCGAAGCTATCCATAGTCATATGAAAAATTACTCTAAATTATTACCGATTAGAGAAATGCAAATTAAAGCTGTTCTGAGGTATCATATTGGACAATATGACCAGAAAGAACATGATCAGTGTTGGAAGGGATGTGGGAAATCTGGGACACTAATACATTGTTGATGGAGGTGTGAACTGATCCAACCTTTCTAGAGAGCAATTTGAATTTAGACCCAACGGTCCATAAAAATATGCATACCCCTTGATCCAGCAGTACCACTACTGGGTCTTTACCTTGAAGAGATCATGAAAAAGAGTAAAAACATCATTTGTACAAAAAAATATTCATAGCTGCCCTGTATGTGGCAGCAAAGAATTGGAAATCAAATGAATGTCCAACAATTGGGGAATGACTGAACAAATTATTGTATATGTACATTATGGAACAGTATTGTTCTATTAGAAACTAGGAGGGATAGAAAGACTTGCATGAACTGTTACTGAAGGAGATAAACAGAACCAGAAAATAAACACTGTATACCCTAACAGCCACATTGGGGTGATGGTCAACTTTAAGGGACTTGCTCATTTCATCAGTGCAGTAATCTAGAACAATTTTCAGAGGATGGAGTTTAAACAAAGACCAATGACTACTACCTACACTCTTTAAAAAAAGTTTTCCTAGGTACTACATAACTTTGCTATCTCTAATATTTTATTTTTCCTCAAGGATATGATTTTTCCCTCAACACCTTAAATTTTGGTCAATGGACAGCATGGAAATAATGTATATTGTATATTGTATATTGTATATATTGTATATAATTGGAAAACAAATAAAATATTTATATAATAAAAAATTAAACACATAAAGGTTAGGATGTCATAACCTCTTTTTAAGGAATTAACATTTTCAAAGAGAAACTTGTTGACTCAAGTGAAATTTGCATTGTTCAACTGTATATATAGTCTTTTGTATTTCCTATTCTAGGACCTCAAACATTCTTAGATGAATTGGAAGGGATATATGTCATGTCATTTTAAATGTATCAGATGTAGTACATATGTGTTAGTTTAGTTCAAGAAGATAAAGGAAAACTGCAAGTAAAAACTTTTAGCAATGTATTATGACAACTAGGAAAGCTAATGTCATCTTACATTTCATTAATACAAAAGTACAGAAAAAGGAAGCAAAGATTTTCTTTTCCTTGTTGAATAGTGTTCTATTTCAGACATTTTAAGGACAAAGGTAAAGTAAGGAAGAGAATCAAAAGAGATCAGGGAGGGGTCAGGAAAGGGCATCAAAGTTTTATGATAGTTGAAAGAACAAATGATATTTAGATAGAAGAGAAAAATTTTACCTGCGTTACAGAAGGAACATGGGGGAAGACCATATAATACCAATAATAGATGTCTTTAAATATCTGAAAAATTGCCATGTGAAGGAGTGATTGAACATTGCCTCAGGAGGTAGAGATGAGAACAATAAGGGATAGTTATAGAGGTAGCTTTTAATGCAACAGAAACAAAACCAGTTTGGAAATCACTAATGTAGGATAGAGGGAATTCCCCTTTTAATGATGATCCTCAAGTGCAGATTGATAACTACTTCTTAGAGCTACTAGAAAAGATAAACCTATTCATTCTGGAGTTTGGTTTTCAAGGACACTTCCAGTGTCTAAGGTTCTATGATTTTAATGGAAATGTTTGAAATTCTTTAAGGTATATCATTCATGTAAAATTGAGAGAAGGATGGGAAGTCATACAAGATGAAGGAGAGTGAAGAAAGGCCAGGAAATACACTGTACACAAAAATTAAAGACACACACATATAAATATGTTTATTCATTATGCATTTGTTAAATTTGTTAAAATTGTTATAAATTTGTTAAATGTTTAGGCAACCTTAAACTCTTAGACTAAACTGAATTTGACCCTAGAAAAGCATCAACAAAAAGTTTCTCCTCATTGTAATGCAGAAGTGGGGTCTCTGGAAGGGAAATACTGCATATCCTATCAGATATAACATAGAGTTAATAAACTGGCTAGTTTTGATGAACTTTCTTTTTCTTATTTATCTCTTGTTATAATGGATTACAATCTGAGTAGGGAAGGGGTAATGAATGTTTTTGAAATTGTAAAACCAAACTATAGCTCTAAAAATAGACAATGTTCTATAATAAAATGAAATAAGAAAGCAAATATCTGAAATTAGCTGCATCTCTTTTCTTGTTTGTCCTTGAACTTTGCAAAGTTAAATATGTGAAGTAATGACAAACATCAAACACAACATATGCTTTAACATATTCTACAGCTGATCAAGAACTGAACAGTTCCCACAAAATTTTGCTGTGAGACTGATAGGCTTCAAGCAAACTTTAAATTTAGGGGGCAGGACTATGACTTCTGTTGCTGCTTCTCAGATAATATGTAACTCTCCCACACCACACACACACACACACACACACACACACACACACACAAACACACACACACTGTTTTCCATCAGATAAGAGATGAATAGACATGTGAAGTAAGGGGAAAAGTGGGAAGAAGATGCAATTAGGCTAGCCAGTCCTAAAAGAAAATTCAACCTCTCATTTCACTTTCTGAGACTTCTGTGAAGCCATTATCAATTAAAGGAATTCTCTCTAGTCACCATTTTTGAAGCACTGATAGGACTGCTCTAGCCAAGGAACATGGCAACATGACAGAGCTGAAATGGCTCTTATTGTTCTGCTATCTTTTTCAATTAGGGTTTCTGTCACTCTGGACTCTTTTGTGACTGGTAGTGGCAGATCTCAAGGGAAGGTTAATGCAATATTTGCTTCTCCAGAAAGAGTTGGCATTTGGTTAAGCCCAAGTCTAGATTAAGAAATGCCAAAAACATAGGTTCTGAGCCAAATTAAAAGGTTAAATGTTTAAGCTGAAGCATCAAGAGAGCACATATCTCATTGCAATACTCAGCAAGACAACAATTACAGATTCCTGATGTGTATTCACAGTCATTGCTAGCATTCTTAGCATTTACTGGACACCAGAAACTTTTGAAAGAATTCAGAGAATGAAATTAAGCATCAGTCCTAAATGTTCTTTAACTTTAGTCATTCTTTCATTTAGGAATAAAGTATAAGGTTCATTTTAGTAAGTTCTTGGTCAATTTCATTATTTTTTCTTTTACCACATTATAAACTCATCAACATAAATAGTCTCAAATATTTTAATTTTCTGAATAATGCTTTCAATGAAGCTTTTCCCTACATTCAAAGTTCTAAACAAATTGTAAAGTTAGCTCTAGTTGGACCACATAGATATTCTAATGGAGTAGAAATAAAGTTATGTATGGAACAGATGCATATATAATTAATTATCTCTAATTCTCATTTTCAAACTGCATCCCAAGCCTACTGCATCTTAAGCCAGTACTTTCCTTACTATATTTTGTAAAACCTTGATTCAGATAATATTTCTTTTTTTCTTTTTTGTTTCCAGATTTTAAAATATTTTATTACATAATCTTTTCATGGCACCATCAGGAGTAACAGAAAACGTTATTCCCAGTTTCTAAACCACATCCTGAAAAATATACATTTTTATTTATCCATTTATAACACCCCACCCCATAATCCCACCACCTAACTGTAGATCTTTTGCTTAAAGCAGGAAGCTATTCTCTTCAGTAAGAAAATATATATGGAAGCTAAATGAAAAATACAGTTACAAGAATTACTGGAGCAGCTTGGTCCTGGGAAGGGGTAAAGGGGTTAAGTCTCTAGCCTCAGCAGGATGTGCAACTGGGGTCCATTAAAGGGGGAGAGGTATAATGTATAAAAAGGCAGCATAAATTCAGGTGGGCTCTGGCTTTCTTGGTCCATTAGGAGATGGCCTTTGCCTCAGGGAGAAAGGCTTCCCAATACTTCACCAACTGCTGCTGCGAATACAGAAGGGTTTCAAGGTACTTGATCACATGGTTTCTGAAGTCCTTGGATTTCTCTTTCTCAAACCTTATCACTTCCTTGCAGACCACTGTCGAAATTCGTTCAAAGTCCCTTTCATACTGAGTCACATGAGACTCCCATTCTGCAATATCATCTTTGGCTTGCTGCAGTTTGTCAGGTTTATTGGCCCACAAAAGCCTTGCCTCAGTTTCCCGTTTCTTCTGCAACATAGTCTGGGCATCCTGCCAACGCTGCCAAGTCTTCATTCGATGGTCAAAGGCACCCCTGACCATGGCCAGGAGGAGAATGTAGTCACTCAGGAGCTCGGCTAAGAGGAAGAAGTCATTGCTGGCTTGCTCCTGGTGCAGCTGTTTGATCTTCTCCACTTCTGCCAGCTGGGACAGAGCCCGGGACAGGGCAGTGTTGTCCTCAGAGCTCCCTAGCATGGCCAGACCCTTTGCAAACTGTGCTGTGTTGAGGGCTAACTCTTTCCTATGGACTAGAGTTTCTACAACAGTATGCAGTTTCGGTAAACGTTGCTCCTCACACTCCACCTCCTGGAGTTTCTCCTCAAACCAAATGTCAGACTCATTCATCTTGATGGTCATTTTGCTCACTGCATCAGTAGCTTTGTTAAACATCTTGAGGAGACCAGCTCCACTTAATGTCTGTGTACCCACTGCTCGTGGCAACTCTTCCTTTTCTAAGAACTCTCTGACATCAGGATACTGTAACATGGTGGGATGATTCACAATCCTCTAAAGATACCTTTCTAGGGCAGCCCTTCTTTTTTCTAGAAATTCGGCAGAAGAAGAATCTTCTTTCACAACTTTCACTTTAGTCATTCCTATTAAGCTCTTCTCTGGAGAAGTAGGGACAATAAATCCATTCTGCCAGTGTTTCTCTGAAAGTTTCTCATAAAGTCCCCCCCAAAATCACTAAATCTTCTTTTCACAGAAAATTGCTTACTTCTAAACATTGGTAAGCTGGCCTGTGTTGTAACTTTATAGGTCACATATGCATTTATACCATCTATCTTTTCTGGATCTGTTATAGAAATTGTCAGATCAAACTGGTCCTCTTGTTCTTCTTCTTCCAGCTCCTCATAGTTCTTTGGCTGTGACTTGCAAGAAGAATTTGAGACTTCTTGGGAAGTGAATGAAGGAGGCACTTTGGCCAACTCATCCTTCTGGTGGTTGTGTGTGCTATCCAGAGATAGTTCTACCGTGGCATCTGCAAAGAGGTCCTGTTGATCTTGGTCCAGCTCTTCATGGACTCCATTCTCTTTGGAGTTGCTAGTGATTGGTGGAGGGGATGCTCTCTTCAGGGACAGGGACTTACTGGCGGCTCCCGTGAAGATATCCTCGCCCTCGCCCTCGGCGTCGCTGTCCCCCCGGGCCGCCCCCTCGGCCCCGGGGGCTCCGGGATCGGGAAGGGTGAGGGGAGCCGCTCCGAGAGGCCGCCGCCGCCGCTGCCCAATGCCATCTTCCCGCCCCGGCGGCGGAAGCCGCAGCAACACTTTCCAGATAATATTTCAATACTAGAAGAGACATCAAAAATTTTTTTTCAATATCCTAGAGTTAGAGGTCATAGTTATGAGAGTTAAGACTATATGGGACCTCAGGGTCCACTTAACTCCAATCCCCTCATTTAATAAAATAAGAAACCAAGACCAAAGGAGATTAAATGAGTCGTCAAAGGTCTCAGAGGTAGGTAGTCAAGTATAATTCTTGATTGCTATTAATTGAATAGCAACTTTAAAAAAGCAAATAACCTTGATACATTTTGGGTGACCAAATTGCTAAGCATTTATTCTATATATATCTCCTAACATATAAGAAAGTGCCTGTTTCAAAGTTGAGCAGGATGATCTGGCCATTTATACTAAATGCATACTTATATCTACAACACATTCCTCCCCATGGACTGAAGCATCTCTTAAAAAGGTTACTGCAAAGATTCAAGGTGATGAATTAAGTAAGACAAATGGTGAAAAAAGTGGAAATAATGCTATGTTTTAAAAACTTTTATAAAGTGTGCTTAAATGTGCAAAAAAGAAGTAGAGGGGTAGAAGCAAAACCAATTAATGGCAGAATTTAGTAGAGGCCAAAATATATTAAAATGGTATTGACCACAGAGGTGAACTAATATTAAAAAAAACACAAAACCTTATTCCATTTCATCATCCAAAACAAACCAATCAAACAAATAACAACAAATTTCTCCAAAACTGGATAACATGTTAATCAGATCATTTGAGAAGAATGACCTCTTCCTAAGTGGAGAGGAGAGGAGTGACAAGTGAATAATATTTGTAAAGCTCTTTACAAAGTATTCAGCACAAAGTAGGCCCTTAAGAAATCTCTGGTCTTTTCCCTTCCACCTGTTGGGAGAAAACAGTTAGAGGAAAATTAAATATAGTGCAGTGCACTTCATTCCTTTCTTCTCTGTTGACTTTAGGAGTTATAAGACTTAGTAGCTTGGAGTAGAAAGAAGTCATATTGAAAGAAAGTTTTCCTGGTAGGAAAGAAGGAAAGTTCTCTTTGGAACATAGACAGATAAGTCCTAGGTAGAGCAATTAAACTAATTATATAAAACAAGATTTTTTCCCTAAGCAAAGGAGATTATTAACCATTGCTACCAAATAATGTCATATGACAAAGAAATGGAAAAGTAGAGATTATTTCTGTTTAGGTACAGATAATATTAGATGAGATGACCTGTGAAACTTCCTTTTTGCTCAGATTCTATTATTATAAATGTTGGAGGGTTACAATTGAACTAGAGCAATTAAATTCTAGATTAATTCTGACCCAAGAAATACACAAATCAATTCTATTTAGTCAAATAAGGAGTATAGGAATTATATTAAATTAGGCACTGATGGATAGCTAATGGAAGTTTAGTAAGAATTTAGCCAACATGAACCTAGATGTGTGTACAATTTTAGAGAATACCAAGAACTGATACAAAGTAAATTTATCAGAAAATTATGTTTTAAAAAAGGAAAAATTTGAAACTCTTAAGATCTCTGATTAAAATGATTTCAGTGAAGAAACTGATGAAAGTTGATGGACTCAAGATACTTGATACAATGTCTAGTTCTTGATATAGTCAATATGAGAATTTGGTTGCTTAGCTATGCAAATTTGTTACAAACATTTTTTTGCCTTTTTTCACCGTAAGGAGTAAGGAGGTATTGAAGTCAGAATATTGGAAGGAGAAAGAATTAATAAATAATCATAATTTAAAAAATTAAATCTCATTATATTATATGCACTCATCCTTTCTAATTACCAAAAAATTTTATAATGTATCTTTTTATTATTTTGTTTATTTTTTTTAACTACATGCAAGAGCAATTTTCAACAATCATGTTTTGCAAGGTTTTGGGTTTCATATTTTTCTCACTCCCCCCTCCCCTCCCCCCATGACAGAAAGCAATATAGCATATGCCCTACATATATAACCATATTAAACATAGTTCCATACAAATCATGTTAAGAAAGAAGAATCAAATTGCAATGGGGGAAAAACTATTAGAGAGAAAAAATATATAAGACAACTTTTAAAACTTGAAAATAGTAAGCTTTGGTCTGTTTTTAAACTCCTTCTCTGAATATGGGTGGCATTTTCCATCACTAATTGTTTAGAATTGCATTTGATTCTTGTACTGATGAAATGAACAAGCCCACCACAGTTAATCATTAACCCAATGTTGTTGTTAATGTGTATAATGTTCTTCTGGTTCTGCTCAATTCATTTACCATCAGGAAATGCAAGTCTTTCCAGGTTATTCTGAAGTTACATCCCTCATTATTTCTTTTCAAAAATAGTATTCTATCACATTCATATACCACAATTTGTTCAGTCATTCCCTTCAATTTCCAATTCTTTGCAACTATGAAAAGAGGTGCTATAGATATTTTATACATATGAGTTTTTATCCTTTTTCATGATCTTTTGAGGATACATATCTAGTAGTGGTATTGATGGTTTGAAGAGTAGTCACAGTTTTATTGCCTTTTGGGCATAATTCCAAATTGTTCTCTAGAAAGGTTGGCTTAGTTCATTCTATCAACTCCACCGACAATGCATTAATGTATCAGTTTTTCCACATCACCTCCAACTTTGATCATTTTCCGTTTTAGTCATATTGGTGAATCTGATAAGTGTGAAATAATACCTCAGAGTTATTTTAATTTGCATTTCTCTAATCAATAAAGATTTAGAGGATTTTTATATGACTATAGATAGCTTTAATTTCTTCATATGAGAATTGTCTTTTCATATCCTTTTACCATTTACCAACTGGGGAATAACATATTCTTATAAATTTGCCTCAGTTGCCTATATATTTTAGAAATGAGTCCTTTTTTCAGAAACCCTAGTTGTAAGAAGTGTTTTTTCATCTTACTGCACTCCTAATATTAGTTGCATTGCTTTTATTTGTGTAAAACCTTCAATTTAATGTAATCAAAATGATCCATTTTGTCTTTTATAATGTTCTCTATCTTTACATTGGTCATAAACTGCTCCCACTTTCCATAAATCTGACAAACTATTCTTTGTTCTCCTAGTTGACTTATGACATCACCCTTTATGTCTAAATTCTATATTCAGTTTGACCTCATCTTGGTATAAGGTGTGAGATGTTGGTCTGTACCTAGTTTCTGCTATACTATCTTCCAGTTTTCTGAGCAGTTTTTATCAAAGAGTGAGTTCTTATTTCAGAAACTGAAATCTTTGAGTTTATCAAAAAGCAGATTACCTAATCAATTCCACCAAATCACCACTTTTTTTCTTAGCAAGTACCAGTTTTTAAAATTTATTTATTTATTTCCATCCATTTGTATATCATATTTCCAAATTACAAAGTTTTCCTCCACCCTCCTTTCCCACACCCCTCTCCTCAGTTGGGAACAGTCAGATTAGCATTTTACATACACATTTTATTAAACATATTTACAAATTAGTAATGTTTGGCATGAGGAATTAGGATTAAAAGAAAAAGATACATGAGATAATTTTTATAAAGTATCCATCAGGTTCGGTAGGGTTATTTCTTTTTTCTGTGTTTTGTTTTTCTTCCTCTGATTGGGGATAATATAGTTCATAATCTGTCAAATACGGTTGTCTTAACTCTCTGGGCTGCCAAGAGGGGTTGCCTCCATAATGTTGATGTGTAAATTATTCTCTTGGCTCTACTCCCTTCACTCAGCATCAGATCCCATAAGTCATTCCATGCTTTTCTAGAGTCCAACATTTACTGTTTCTTATAGAACAATAATATTTCATAGTATTCATGTACCATAACTTAATTAACCATTCCCCAGCTGATGGGCATCCCCTCAATTTTCAATTCTTTACTACTACAAAAAGGCCAGCTATGAATATTTTGGGACATGTATACTTTTACTAAACAGTTTTGATGGTTGATGTTTTAAAATATAATTTAAGATCTGGTATGGCTAGCTACATTTCTTTTGCATTTTTTCCATTAGTTAACTTGATATTCTTGACTATTTTTTACTCCATATGAATTCAGTTGCTAGTTTTTCTAGCTTAATACAATAATTTTTTTGGAAGTTTCATTGGCATGACACTGAACAAGTAATTTAATGTAGCTATAATTGTCATTTTTATTATATTACCTTGGGCTATCCTTGAGTAATTGATATTTATTCAGTTATTTAAATCTATTTTATTTGTGTGAATGGTATTTTATAGTAATTCCACATAGTTTCTGATTTTGCCTTGGCAGGTAGACTCCTAAGTATTTTATGCTGTCTACAGTTATTTTAAATATAATATCTCTTTTTATCTCTTACTGCTGTGTCATTTTAATTATATATATATATATGTATATATATATATATATATGAATGCTGATGATTTATGTGGATTATTTTTAAATCTTGCAACTTTATTAAAGTTGCTTATTATTTCAAGTAGTTTTTTTAGATGCTTGTCTAGGGTTCTCTAAATATACCATCATATCATTTGTAAAGAGTGAGAGTTTTGATCCTTCATTACTAATTCTAATTCTGTCAATTCCTTTTTCTTCAGAGGAGAATATGAATTGGTCTCCAGCTCAGGAAAACTTTCTGGGAGGAGTAAAGAAAGGGTTTTAAAAATCAAATAGACAAACTGGGGAATGAAATGCAAGATAAAATTAGCATCTTGCAGAAAAAGTGACAGAAGAAAACAAATCCTTTAAAAATACAAAAAGAAAATAATTCCTTAAAAAACACTATTGGTCAATTGGACAACATTAACTCCTTTAATATTATAATTAACCACATGGAAAAGGAAATGCAAAAGCTAACTGAAGAAAATACCTCCTTAAAATGAGACTGAAAGTACTGGAAGCTAATGATGCCATGAGACACCAAGAATCTGTTCAACAAAATAAAAGGAAAAGAAAAACAAAACGGAAATCTAAAATGCACATTGGAAAAACAATTGAAAATGGGTCTAAAAGAGATAATTTAAGAATTATTGGACTACTTGAAAGCTATGATGAAAAAAAGAGCCTGGATGGTATTCTTTAAGAAATTGTTAAGGAAAACTATACTGACATCCTGGACCATGAGGGTGAGATAGTCATTGAAAGACTCCTCCAATCACCTCCTGAAAGAGATGCCAAAATGAAAAGAATATATTATTTTATTTTTTAAATTAATTTTTGTTAAAGATATTATTTGAGTTTTACAATTTCCCCCTTATCTTACTTCCCTCCCCCACCCCCCAGAAAGTACTCTGTCAGTCTTTACTTTGTTTCCAAGCTGTACCTTGATCCAAATTGCGTGTGATGAGAGAGAAATCATATCCTTAAAGAAGAGAAGAGAAGTCTAAGAGGTGACAAGATCAGACAATAAGATATCTGTTTTCTTCTAAATTAAAGGGAATAGTCCTTGAACTTTGTTCAAACTCCACAGCTCCTTATCTGGATACGGCTAGCACTCTCCTTTGCAGACAGCCCAAAATTGTTCCTGATTATTGCACTGGTGGAATGAGCGAGTCCTTCAAGGTTGAACATCACTCCCATGTTGCTGTTAGGGTATACAGTGTTTTTCTGGTTCTGCTCATCTCACTTAGCATCAGTTCATGCAAAATCCCTCCAGGCTTCCCTGAAATCCTGTCCCTCCTGGTTTCTAATAGAACAATAGTGTTCCATGACATACATATACCACAGTTTGCTAAGCAATTGCCCAATTGAAGGACATTTACTTGATTTCCAATTCTTTGCCACCACAAACAGGGCTGCTATAAATATTTTTGTACAAGTAATGTTTTTACCCTTTTTCATCATCTCTTCAGGGTAAAGACCCAGTAGTGGTATTGCTGGGTCAAAGGGTATGCACATTTTTGTTGCCCTTTGGGCAAAGTTCCAAATAACTCTCCAGAAGGGTTGGATGAGTTCACAGCTCCACTAACAGTCCCAGATTTCCCACAACCCTTCCAACAATGATCATTATCCTTCCTAGTTATATTGGCCAATCTGAGAGGTGTGAGGTGGTACCTCAGAGAAGCTTTAATTTGCATTTCTCTAATAATGATTTAGAGCATTTTTTCATATGGCTATGGATTGCTTTGATCTCATCTGTAAATTGCGTTTGCATATCCTTTGACCCTTTGTCAATTGGGGAATGGCTTTTTGTTTTGAAAATATGACTCAGTTCTCTATGTTTTATAAATGAGTCCTTTGTCACAATCATTAGTTGTAAAGATTGTTTCCCAATTTACTACATTTCTTTTGATCTTTGTTACATTGGTTTTATCTGTGCAAAAGCTTTTTAATTTAATGTAATCAAAATCATCTAATTGTTTTTTGGTGATGTTCTCCAACTCTTCCTTAGTCATAAACTGCTCCCCTTTCCATAGATCTGATAGGGAAACTAATCCTTGATCTTCTAATTTGCTTATAATATTGTTTTTTTATGTCTCTGTCCTGTAACCATTTGGATCTTATCTTGGTAAAGGGTGTTAGGTGTTGCTCTAATCTAAGTTTCTTCCATACTAACTTCCAATTATCCCAGCAGTTTTTATCAAAAAGAGAGTTTTTATCCCAATGGCTGGACTCTTTGGATTTATCAAACATCAGATTATTGTAATCACCTCCTGCTTTTACACCTGTTCCACCACTCTATTTCTTAGCCAATACCAAACAGTTTTGATGACTGATGCTTTATAATATAATTTTAGACCACCTTGTTTTACACTTTTTTTTTTTCTTTAAGCTCCTGGCAATTCTTGACTTTTTATTTCTCCACTTACAATTTTTTCTGACTCATTAAAGTAATTTTTTAGAATTTTGATTGGTAGGGCACTAAACAGATAGTTTAGTTTTGGTAGAATTTTCATTTTTATTATATTAGCTCTACCTATCCATGAGCAGTTGATATTTGCCTAGTTATTTAAATTAGATTTAATTTGCGTGAGAAGTGTTTTATAATTGTTTTCAAAAAAGATTCTGAGTCTGTTTTGGCAAATAGACTCCCAAGTATTTTATATTGTCTGAGGCTACTTTGAATGGGATTTCTCTTTCTGGCTCTTCCTGCTGTATCTTGCTAGACATATATAGAAAAGTTGAGGAATTATGAGGGTTTATTTTATAACCTGCAACTTTGCAAAAATTGCTAATTGTTTCCAGTAATTTTTTTGGATGATTTCTTGGGATTATCTAGGTAGACCATCATGTCATCTGCAAGGAGTGAGAGTTTTGTCTCTTCCTTCCCAATTCTAATTCCTTCAATTTCTTTTTCTTCTCTAATTGCTGATGCTAACATTTCTAATACAATATTGAATAGTAGTGGTGATAATGGGCACCCTTGTTTCACCCCTGATCGTATTGGGAATGCTTCTAGCCTCTCCCCATTGAATATAAATGCTTGCTGATGGTTTCACATAGATACTGCAAATGATTTTAAGGAGCAGTCCATTTATTCCTACACTCTCTAGTGTTTTAAATAGGAATGGATGCTGTATTTTGTCAAAAGCTTTTTCAGCATCTATTGATATGATCGTATGATTTCTGATAGGTTTGTTGTTGATATAATTGAGTCTACTAACAGTTTTTCTAATATTGAACCAACCCTGCATACCTGGAATAAATCCTACTTGATCATAATGTATTATCCTAGTGATAACTTGTTGTAATCGTTTTGCTAAGATTTTATTTAGGATTTTTGCATCTATATTCATCAGGGAAATAGGTCTATAATTTTTCTTTCTCTGTTTTAACTCTTCCTGGTTTAGGTAATAGCACCATATTGGTTTCATAGAAAGAGTTAGGCAGTATTCCATCTTTCCCTATTTTTCCAAAGAGTTTATAATAGAATTGGAACCAATTGTTCCTTAAATGTTTGGTAGAATTCAATTGTGAATCCATCAGGCCCTGGAGATTTTTTTTAGGAAGTTCAATAATAGCTTGTTGAATTTCTTTTTCTGTGATAGGGTTGTTTAGGTATTTAATCTCTTCTTCATTTACCCTGGGCAACTTATATTTTTGTAAATATTCATCCATTTCACTCAGATTATCAAATTTATTGGCATAGAGTTGGGCAAAATAATTTTGAATCATTACTTTAATTTCCTCCTCATTGGTGGTGAGTTCACCTTTTTCATTTTTGATGCTAGCAATTTCGTTTTCTTCTTTTTTTATTCAAATTGACCAGAGGTTTATCAATTTTATTGTTTTTTCATAATACTAACTTTTGGTTTTATTTATTAATTCAATAGTTTTTTGCTCTCAATTTTATTAATTTCTCCCTTAATTTTTAGAATTTCTAATTTAGTATTTAATTGGGGATTTCTGATTTGTTCTTTCTCTAATTTTTTTAGTTGCATGTTTAGTTCATTGATTTCCTCTTTCTCCAATTTATTCATGTAAACATTTAGAGCTATAATATATCCCCTGAGAGTCGCTTTGAATGAATCCCAAGGATTTTGGTATGTTGTTTCATTATTATCATTATCTAGGATAAAAGGGTTAATTCTTTCTATAATTTGTTTTTTGGTCCACTCATTTTTAAAATGAGGTTATTCAGTTTCCAATTTTTCTGGGTCTATATATCCTTGGCCCCATATTGCATATGATTTTTGTTGCATTGTGATCTGAGAAAGATGTATTCACTATTTCTGCCTTTCTGAAGTTGATCATTAGGTTTTTATGTCCTAGTACATTGTCAATTTTTGTATAAGTCCCATGTACTGCAGAGAAAAAGGCATATTCCTTTCTATCCCCATTCTATCCCCCCATAAGTCTACCATATCTAGTTTTTCTAACCATCTATTTACCTCCTTAAATTCTTTCTTGTTTATTTTATGATTAGATTTATCTAGATCTGATAGCTGGAGGTTGAGGTCTCCCACTAGTAGAGTTCTGCTGTCTATGTCTTCCTGTAGTTCTTTCAGCTTCTCCTCTAAGAATTTGGGTGCTGTCCCACTGGGTGCATATATATTCAATATTGAAATGATTTTATTGTCTATGGTACCTTTTAGGAGGATAAAATTTCCTTCCTTATCTCTTTTAATACTATTTTTGCTGCTGCTTTGTCTGAGATAAGGATTGCTACCCCTGTTTTTTTTACTTCTGATGAAGCAAAATATATTTTGCTCCAACCTTTTACTTTTACTCTATATGTATCACTCTGTTTCAAATGAGTTTCTTGTAAGCAGCATATTGTAGGATTCTGGTTTTTAATCCACTCTTCTTTTCACTTATGTTTTAAGGGAGAGTTCATTCCATTCACATTCAAAATTATGTTTACTAATTCTTTATTGCCCTCCGTGCTATCTTCCCTCTGTTTGTATTTTTCCCCCTTTCTCCCCCCTTTCTCCATATTCCCCAGTATTTTGTTTCTGAATACCACCCCCTTCAGTGTGTTTGCCCTCCTATATCACAACCTACGCTTTCTTTCCCCTTTCACTTTTCCCTTCCCTTCCTTTTGTTATTTCCCTCTTTTCTCCCACTCTCCTTCCCTTTCTCCATCTCCCCCTCCCCTTTCCCCCTTTTAATACGTGAAAGGTTAGATGTTTTATAAGTTAACTGAGTATGTGTAGGTTGAATTTAAGCTAAGTCTGATGAGAGGAAGATTCAGGTGTTTCTCTTCTGCTCCCTTCTTCCCCCTCTATTACCATAGTTTTTTTTTGGTACCTCTTAGTGTAATGAAATTTACCCCATTCACTCCCCTCCCTCTTACAGTCTCTTTCCTGTCCCCCTTTTTAAGGAGGTAGTGTGTTTTAGATCATTCTATCTAAGTCATAGAAAATTCTGAGTGTCTGTCCCTTATAATTCAGTATATTCTATTGAATAGAGTCAAAATTCCTGAGAGTTATTAGGGTCTTTCTCCCAAGTGGGGTTAAAGCCAGTTACATCTCTTTAGATAGTGGTCTCATGGATAGGTCATGAATGTCCATCATTTTTGGCTAGGTATATTCTCTCTGTTAGAGTTACAGTTCTCAAGATTTATGGGAATCTTTTTCCCCCCATGCTGGGATATAGCCTGTTTCAACTTACTGGACTGCATTTTTTTTTCCCTTTTACTGCCACCATTTTTTTTTTACTTTTTCATGTGTCTCTTGAGCCTCCTGTTTTATGTCCAAATTTTCTGTTTAGCTCTGGTCTTTTCATCAGAAATTTTTGGAATTCTTCCATTTCATTAAATGTCCATCTTTTTTCCCTGGAAGAGAAGGCTCAGCTTTGTGGTAAAGTAGATTCTTGGCTGCATTCCAAGCTCCCGTGCTCTTCAAAATATCTCATTCCAGGCCCTTTGATCCCTTAATGTTGATGCAGCCAGGTCCTGCATGATCCTTACTGTGGCTCCATGATATTTAAATTGTTTCTTTCTGGCTGCTTGCAGGACTTTTTCTTTTATCTGATAGTTCTGGAGTTTGGTCACAACATTCCTTGGTGTTTTCATTTTAGGATCTTTTTCTGGTGGGGATCGATGTATTCTTTCAATAACTACTTTGCCCTCTGATTCCATGATATCAGGGCAGTTTTCCATCACTAGATCCTGTAATATTAAGTCCAGGATTTTTTCCTCTTCAATGTTTTCAGGAAGTCCTATAATTTTCAGGTTGCCCCTCCTTGATTTTTTCTCGAGGTCAGTGGTTTTGTTGATGAGGTATTTTACATTTGCTTCTGTTTTTTCTATTTTTTGATTTTGTTTAACTGATTCTTGCTGTCTCATGGAGTCATTAGTTTCTGTAGACTCCATTCTTTTTTTGGGGGAGGAGTTTTCTTCATTAACATTTTTCAATTCCTTTTCCAATTGGTCAATTTTACTTTTGAAAGAGCTTTCCATTTGACCAATTGATGTTTTGAGAGAATTAATTTCTTTTTGCATTTGCCCATTTGAAGATCTGAGAGATTTATTCTCATTTTGTATTTGTCCAATTGTACTTTCTAAGGTTTTGATTTCTTGTTGCGAGGTATTAATTGTCTCTCCCAAATTTTCCAGTTGATTTTTAAACTCCTTCTCCTTTTAAACTCCTTCCTTATTTCTTTCTGTGCTGAGGACCAGATTGTGTTCTCCTCAGAGGTTCTAGGTCTCTCTGAGTTAGGTTCTTTACCTTCCAAGAATTTTTCTATGGATCCTCCTTTCTGCTGACCCTTCTTCATTTTGCTAAGACCTGAGTTGGGGAGGGGCTGGTTCACAGGGGCTTGGGATCGCTAAAGGCTTTACTCATTGAGTGCAGTTCCTTGGCTGGCCAGTAGGAGGTGCTGGTTGCTTTCTCTGGAGTGTTTGTGACCTTGGTTGAGGCCTTCTCTCTTTCCTTGAAGGGAGAAGTTGGAGCCATTGAATTCTTTTGCTTTCAGTCAATGGTGGGCTTTACCCTGGCCTGAGGTCATTCTTCAGCTGGGCTGGTTCTTCTGCTCACACACCTGGGCCTGAGGCAGAAGTAGTTTGTATTTGTTTGTAAGGGAAGAAGTCTGAGTTGTAATGGGACTCAGACCAGAGGGGCCCAGGGATGGTATCCGAAGCCTTCTTGCTCCAGAACTCTACCCCCAGCCCTGTCTGGGATCTCCTGCGGGACAGCTCCAACACCAGTGCCTCTGATCTCCGGCTGACTCACACCCCTGTGGTCCAGCCCCACCGCTGATCCAGCAAATCCGGCTCTTGGGCCCTCAAACTCCTGGTTCCAATTCAGCTGTTGCTCTGGCTGATCCGGGGCTGATCCTCCCTCTGAGCCCAGACTCATCCGCCCGAATTTGGCCAAAGCTGCTGCTGGAGACAAATCCTAAGGTAGATGTTCTTTCTCCTGGCTTTTCTTTCTGGGTTTTGTGGGTCAGATTTCTTTTAAGAGGTTTATTTCATGTGATAGATAGGGAAGAGATCAGGAAACTTTCGAACCTTGCATGTCTTCTCTCCACCATCTTGGCTGGAAGTCCGAATAAAGAATATTTTAGCCAAACTCCAGAATTTTCAGATCAAGGAGAAAATCCTGCAAGTGGCAAGAAGCAATTCAAATACTGATAAGTCATAGTCAGGATTATGAAGGACCTGCTTGAAACCACATTAATGGATCCAAGGGCCTGGAATATGATATTCTGGATTGAATAATACTGGTAATTACAGGCATCATTATTTCACTCCTGATCTTATTGGGAATGTTTCTGGCTTATCTCTATTAAATATAATGCTTTTTAGTGGTTTTTAAATAGATACTGCTTATGGATTTAAGGAAAACTCCATTGGTTTCTATGCTCTCTAATGTTTTTAATAGGAATAGGTGCTTTATTTTGTCAAATGATTTTCAGTATTTATAGAGATAATCATATGATTTCTTTTAGCTTTGTTGTTGATATGTTTAATTATGCTGTTAGTTTTCCTAATTTTTAACCAACCCTGTATTCCTGGTTAAAACCTACTTATCCACATTGTATTTTCCAGGTGATAACTTGCTGTAATTGCTTTGCTAATATTTTATTTAAAATTTTTTGCATCCATATTCATTAGGGAAATTGGTTTATAATTTCCTTTTTTTTCTGCTTTGACATTTCCTAGTTTAGGTATCATCACCATATTGATTTCATAGAAAGCATTAGGCAGAACTTCAAATCCATCTATTTTTTTTCAAACAGTCTGTATAGAAGTTTAACTATTTGTTCCTTGATGGTTTGGTAGAATTCACTTGTGAATTCATTTGGCCCTGGAAATTTTTTTTGGGGGGGAAGCAGTTCATTGATGATTTCTTCAATTTCTTTTTTCTAAGCAGGGGCTGTGAAAATATTTAATTTTCTCTTCTTTTAACCTAAGCAGTTTATATTTGTATACATATTAATACATTTCCCTTGGATCATCAAATTTATTGACATACATTTGGGCAAAATAGTTCTGAATTATTACTTTAATTTCCTCTTGATTGGTGGTGAATTCAGCTTTTTATTTTTGATACTGGTAATTTGTTTTCTTCTTTTTTATAAACTCAAATTGACCAACATTAATCTACTTTATTGTTTTTTATAAAATTTATTCTTAATTTTATTTATTAGTTAGCTTTCTTACTTTCAACTTCATTAATTACTCCTTTGATTTCCAGAATTTCTAATTTGGTATTTAATTGGGAATTTTTAATTTGTTCTTTGTCTAACTTTTTAAGCTGCATTACCAATTCCTCTTTATATGTTTTATATATGTAAGCATTTAGAAATATGAAACTTCCACTAATAATTGCTTCCATTGTATCCCAAAAGCTTTGGTCTGTTGTCCTTATTTTCACTGTCTTAAATGAAATAATTATCTTCATGATTTGTTGTTTGATTCATTCATTATTTAAAATGAGGTTATTTAGTTTGAAGGAATTTTAGGTCTATCTAGCCATGATCATTTATTGCATATGATTTTTGTTGCATTAGGATCTGAAAAGGATGCATTTAATATTTCTACCTTTCTGTATTTGATTATGAGGAGTTATGTTCTAATACAACCTCATATTTTGTGTAGGTGGCATGTGCTGCAGGAAAAAAGGGGTATATCCCTTTCTATTCCCATTCAATTTTCTTTTTTTTTAGGTTTTTGCAAGGTAAATGGGGTTAAGTGGCTTGCCCAAGGCCACACAGCTAGGTAATTATTGTCTGAGACCAGATTTGAACCCAGGTACTCCTGACTCCAAGGCCGGTGCTTTATCCCTACAGCACCTAGCCGCCCCTCCCATTCAATTTTCTTCAGAGATATATCATGTCTAACTTTTCTAATATTCTATTCATCTCTTTAAGTTTCTTCTTGTTCATTTTATGGTTATATTTATTTAATTGTGAGAAAGGGAAATCAAGGTCCCCCACTAGTTTAATTTTTCTATGTCTTCCTATAATTCATTTAGCTTCTTCTCTAAGAATTTGTATGCTATAATGTTTTGTGCATACATATTTACATATTTAGTATTGAAATCACTTCATTGTCTATAATATTTTCTAGGATGATGTAATTTCTTCATCCCTTTGAATGAAACCTATTTTATTTTTCGGTTTTTGCAAGGCAATGGGGTTAAGGGGCTTGCCCAAGACCACAAAACTAGGAAATTATTAAGTCTCTGAGGCTGGATTTGAATTCAGGTACTCCTGACTCCAGGGCTAGTGCTCTATCCACTGTGCCACCTAGCCATCCCTGAAACATATTTTTGCAATTGTTTTATCTGAAATAATGATACCCCCTGCTTTTTCACTTCAGCTGAAGTATAATATGTTCTGTTCCAGTCTTTACCTTTACTCTGTGTGTATTTCTGTGCTTCAAATGTGTTTCTTGTTAACAACATATTGTTGTACTCTTGTTTATCATCCATTCTTCTATCCACTTCCATTTTAAGGGAGAGTTCATGCCAGTTACACTCAAAGTTATAATGACTAACTTTTTGATACCCTCCATGCTATCTCCCCTCCATTTGTACATTTTCCCCCTCCTTTTCACTCTATCCCTCCTCATCAGTTTTGCTTCTGAATATTGCCTCTCTCAGTCTGTCCCCCCTTCTATCAGCCTGGCTTCCTTTTCTTTCCCCTTTCCCCTTCCTCAGTATTCCTTCCCTCCCATCTACAGTTACTCCTTCCCTCTCCTTCTTCCCTTTCTTCTTTGTAATAGTTGAAGCTTAAGATAATTTTCTAAATTCATGTGATCACTCTGAGCCAAATTTGATGAGAGAAGATTCAAGTAGTTATTACCTCCATCCCTTCTTCTCTCTATTGTAAAAGATACTTAGAATCTCTTCAGGTGATGTAATTTATCCCATTCTGCCTCACCCTTCAACCCAGCTCATTACAAGTGACAACTGTCCCCACCTTGCATTTTTTAGGGGTTTTTTGCAAGGCAAATGGGATTAAGTGGCTTGCCCAAGGCCACAGAGCTAGGTAATTATTAAGTATCTGAGACTGGATTTGAACCCAGGTACTCCTGACTCCAGGGCCAGTGCTTTATCCACTATACCACCTAGCTGCCCCTCCACCCCCTGCTTTTAATGACTTAATTTTTAAAAAATAATTCCATCAAAATCAGCTTGTGTCCTTAATTTTAACCTAAGTAAGATTCTTCCTCTATTAGAGGTACAATTCTCAAGAATTGTGAGAATTTTCCTTCCAGATAGGAAAGTTAAACACCTTAATCTTAATTTCTGTAAGTCAATTTCTTTTCCCTTGTTTATCTTTTCATGTATATCTTGAGTCTCCTTTTAGAAGATCAAATTTTCTGTTCAGTTCTGGTTTTTCACCAAGAAAGTTTTAAAATCACCAATTTTTTTAAATGTACATCTTTTCTCCTGAAGAAGTATGCTCAATTTTGTTGAGTAGTGATTTTTGGTTATATTCCAATCTCCCTTTCTCTCCAGAATATCATATTGCAGTCCATTTGATCCTTTAATGTGGATTCAAGCAAGTCCTATGTAATCCTGACTGTGATTCATCAGTATTTGATTTGCTTCTTTCTGACCACTTACAGGATTTTCTTCTTGATCTGATAATTTTGGAGTTTGGCTATGATATTCTTTATTCTTTTCATTTTGGCATCCCATTCAGGAGGTAATTGGAGGATTCTTCCAATGACTATTTTACTCTCATGTTCCACGATGTTAGTACAGTTTTCCTTAACAATTTTTTGAAGAATACCATCCATTTTTTTTGTTCATGGATTTCAAGTAGTCCAATAATTCTTAAATTATCTCTTCTAGACCTGTTTTCAGTTGTTTTTTCCAATGTGCATTTTAGATTTTCTTTTTCTTTTTTTTTTCTTTTGTTGAACATATTCTTGATGTCTCATGGCATCATTAGCCTCCAATAGCTTCAGAGTAAATTTCAAGGAGTTATTTTCTTCAGTTAGCTTTTGCATCTCCTTTTCCATATGGTTCATTATATTTTTAAAGGAGCAAATGTTGTCCAATTGCCCAATAGTGTATTTTTAAGGAATTATTTTCTTTTCGCATTTTTTTTAGGCTTTTGGAAGGCAAATGGAGTTAAGCGGCTTGCCCAAGGCCACACAGTTAGGTAATTATTAAGTGTCTGAGGCTGGATTTGAATTCAGGTACTCCTGACTCCAGGGCCAGTGCTCTATCAACTGCACCACCTAGCCGCCCCAAGTACCTATTTTTTAATTAACTTTTATGTACTGGGCACTGTTCTAAGCACTGAGGATACAAATACAAATAAAAGCAGAGATTATTCTTGACCTCAAAGAGTTTATATCTAAAAATTTATATCTGTAGTATATCTAATGAAGGACGACAACTTAACAAAAGGAAGCTAAAAAATGAGGGTATGACAAGAGTTCAAAAGATATCCAAAAATAAAGCTGATGGGAAATGGGGAGAAACAATATTCACAGTTCCCTCTTTAAAGACCCTGGAGTCTAAGTACACATGTTGGTAATTGTGTTGTGACTATAATTATACTCTTCCTACTCCTGTACTGATTATCTATTAATTAATTAGTATTTTGTCCCTTTTTTTGTTTAAGGCCATGCATGTGATTTCATCAATATTTCATGCATGTAGAAACTAAGAAGAAAGAATATTTCATGCTTTTTTAAAAAACAAGATCACATACTTAGTATCAGAGTTAGATTGTGACTCCACAGTCACTTTTCTATTATTCTACACAGATTCCCTATTGGATGAAAAAGGCATGATATTTTATATTTAAGAAATAATAAACAGATTTCAAAAACCTTATTTGTCTGAGGATTGAAGTTTTAAAAAATGAACAAAATTGATAAAATGAAATAAAAACAAACAACATTTAAAACTAAAAATTCATACTAATTGAGATAATTCATTGGTTGTTAACTGACAAGACTAATAAATTCTAACTGTAATTATATATTCATGATAGGTTAAAAATAACTGCTAACCTGTGAAAATGAGTATAGTTTTTCAGAACAAAGGTGTCAGATGCATAGTCATCTTGCCATAATGAGTTAGGGAGTTGGACCAAACTGGATTAGAATAAAATTGGGATATTTGACAAAATAAATAATAATGCAATCAATATATCATTAGTCTTGATATTTAGGGGGATTTTTGAGTAAAATATATGACTGCAAAGTTCCATTTCCATTTTAATTGTATATATCACAATTTGAAAATATTTTTGTTGTATTAAACATAAATTGACATCAAGAGGAACATTATACTTTGAGGGGAATATTTAGACTAGGAGAAATAATTAATATAAATTTAACTAAATACTACCTGTCTCTTTTTAAAATCCAATCAGATAAGATATATCTGATTTGGGAAAGCATCATTTCCCTTTTCTCTTCTTCCATCACTAACAGCAAACAAAAACAGGAGTAGTAACAACAGGAACAACACCTGAATTGAATTTGAATGAAAGTTCATAATTTTTGGTTCCTAATAAACAGAAAGAGTTCATGAATCTAAAAAAAATCACTCCATTTTGTTCTAAATTAGTTTAATTATATTAATTCAGAAAAGAGTAACTGTAATATTATACCCCACTTCTCATGGGTATATTAGTTAAACTGCCCACCTCACCAGAGGGGGAGTATTCCCTTCAGCATCTTTTGCAGTTATAAAAGAAAATAATGAAAAAAAGCAAGGTCCAGGAAGCTATTCAAATCAGTAGGTTAAATAAAATAATAATAATTATTTTTTATTGGCCTTAGTAGTATTGAAAGAGATCAAAACAAAAACTTGCTAGTAGAAGTTAAATGTGAATAAATATGCACTAAATATTATAAGAGAAAAAAAAGACCCTGTAGTCTATGTCCTGCCCTTCTGTCAAAATATCCAATCATAAAGCCAGGGGGTGATGAATGTTTAAACCAAACAAATTCAGTCTTCCAGCATAATGATATTTTCTACCAATGTGTTTTTTAGGGGAAGGAAGGCAAGAGATATAAAAAGAAGTGTAGCTTGATAAGAAATTAGGAGGTGCTGAAGCTCAAGGAGGTTACATGACTAACTTTCTAAAGGTCACAAAGGTATTAAATATTTCAGACAAAATTGAATTCAGATTCTCCATTCAAATTTCAGATTAAATTTAAAAGTTGGATTACTGTCTTGTTATGGCAAAGAGGCTTACATAACTCAATGAAAATATGAGTTCTGCTATTTAGGGTTATCTAAAGCTAACAGGTCATAACTGAGAGTTCTGACAAAAGATTATCCATTAGAGAAGGAAATGACAAACCACTTCAGTACTTTTACCAAGAAAACTCCATGGACATTCTTAAAATAATACAAGATATGTCAGTAGAAAATGAGCCCCTAGGATCCGAAGGTCTTCAACATGCTAGTGGGGAGGAGTAGAAGACTACTGTAAATACTGTATTTCCCATGTATAAGACACACCTTAATTAGGGGGTTTGAAATTTGGAAAAAATAAAATTATTGAAATCAAGTTATATTCATCTTGAAATTCAAGAACCTGATGCTCATAGCTTTCAGGCACCTTTTGGGCAAGTCTAGTATGTGGACGCATGCTTATTTCATTCTGGATCAAGAACCTGAAGCACCATCATGTCCTCCTTTGATATCAGTCCCTTCTTTGTCATCAGCAATTCTTCTGACCTCCTGTTGAAGCATCTTTGTGGACTCCAGAATTCCAAAGTTCCTTTGCTCTTCAATCCAGATCTTCAATTCCATCTCTAACCAGCCCATTAGGCTGACTTGTCTCTCATGGTCTTCTTCTACTGTGGTGTTTTCAATCAGGTTTCTTCTTCCCATAGCCAGGCTTGGATTATTTTTTTTTCTATTGGAGGAGGACCAAACCTACTTTCAGCAGCACTATTTCCATTTACTTTTGCAAACTGAATCACTTTAATCTTGAATTCAACACTATACACTTTTCTGCTATTTCTGCCATTTCTGGGCAAGGTGGGGCAAAATGTAACCCAATATACTGGTAACAAAGATGAAACGAGTGCAAAGACAACAAGAATGGAAAAAGTGAGAAATAAAGTAAAAAATATACATAACCATTGTAGATGCTCCCAACTTTTAGACCCCAAATTTTTTGGAAAAGGGTGTATCTTATAATGAATAAATTAAATAAATAAATTTAAATACATGAATAATGAAATATATTACTTCAATAATCTTGCTGTAAAAGTAAACATCTCCTCCAAAATTAGAAGAAACTCCAAGAAAAATAAAGTGGTAAATATGCTTCAATCTATATTCACCCCTGTCTTTGAGATAGACTGCATTCTTTATCATAAGTCCTTCATATTTATATTGGGTTACAGCAATGCTGAAAAATCATTCACAGTGAAAATCATTCACAGTTGATCATCTTGCAATATTGCTGTTACTTTGTATATGGTATATTTCCCTTTGCACTGCTCATGTTTTTTACTGAGAACATCTTGTTTGTCACTTCCCAGAACAGAACATTTTATCTCGATCACTTATCACAATTTTTCCAGCTATTCCCTAACCATTGGACATTCCCTCAATATCTAGCTCACTGACACCAGAAAAGAATTGCTACAAATACCCCTGTATAGGTTCTTTTCTTCCCATATTTCATCTCTTTGGAAATATAGACTTAGTAGTGATGCTGCTTGGCCAAAGTGTAGGCATGGTTTTATAGCCATTTGCATATTGTTCCAAATTGCTCTACAGGGTTTTTGAATTATGTCACAGCTACTTCACCATGTGAATGTCTCAATTTCCCTACATCCCTTCCAACTTTTGTCATTTTCTCTTTCTGTCGTATTAGCAAATCCAATAGATATAATGTAGTACCTCAGAAATGTTCTAAACCACATTTCTCCAATCAATTATGAGTCAGGACATTTATAAAAAATGATTTAAATAAAAAACTATTCATATCTCTTGATCATTTTATCAATTGGGCAATAGCTCATTTTTTAAAGTAAATTTGACTTAATTGTCTATGTTTGAGAAATGAGGTCTTTATTAGAGAACTTTGTTTGACCATTTTTCCCACAATTACTATTTATAACGGTATTTTCCTTCATCCTTTTATCTCTCACCTCTATTTATTCTATTTTTTCCTCTCCTTTTACCCAGTCCCTCCTCAAAAATGTTTTGCATCTGACTACATCCTTCCTTTTCCCCTCCCTTCTATCTACCCCACCCCAGTCCTGTTCTCCCCTTCTTTTCCTCTGCTACTTTTCTCTTGAGTAAGATAGATTTCTATACCCAATTGAGTGTGTCTGTTATTCCCTGTCTGAGCAAATTCTATTGAGAGTAAGGTTCACTCACTCCCCCCACCTTCCCCCTTCTACTCCACTGAAAAAAACTTTTTCTTGTGCCTTTTATGTGAAGTAACTTACCCAATTCTACCCCTACTTTTCTTTTCTCCCAATAGATTCCTCTCTCATCCAGTAATTCCATCTTTTTAATATATTATACATTCAAATTCAACTCCCTCTGCCTTGTCCATATATGCTCCTTATAAGTAATCTAATAAATGAGAAAGTTCATGAGTTATCAGTATTATCTGCCCATGCAGAAATATAAGCAGTTCAACATAATTATGTCCCTTATGATTTTTCTTTCCTGTTTACCTTTTTAAGCTTTCCTTGGGTTTTGTATTTGAAGATCAAATTTTATGTTTTACTGATTTTTTCATCAAGAACATTTGAAAATTCCTTATTTCAGTGAATGTCATTCTTTTTCCTTGAAAGAGTTGTTGATTCTTGCTAGTTGATTCATGGTTGTAATTCAATCTCTTTTGCCTTCTGGGATATTTCAAACCCTACAAGCTCTTAAAGCAGAAGTTACTCAGTCTTGGGTTAATCTGACAGTGACTCCATGATATTTCAATATCTTCTTTCTGGCTGCTTGTAATATTTTCTCCTTGACTTGGGATTTCTGAAATATGACTATAATACATACATACATACATATATATATATATATATATATATATATATAATATATATACATATGGCAGTTTTCATTTTGGGAGGTTTTCAGGAGGTGATAGGAGGACTTTTTCAATTTCTATTTTGCTCCTTGCTTCTAGAATATCAGGGCAGTTTTTCCTAATGATTTCTTTTATAAAATTTATTTATTTATTTTTAAATTTTGCAAATTTTCCCCTAATCTTGCTTCCCTCCCTCCACCCCCCTTCCACAGAAAGCAGTCTGTGAGTCTTTACATTGTTTCCATCAAAATTGAATGTGTTGAGAGAGAAATAATATCCTTAAGGAAAAAAAATAAAGTATAAGAGATAGCAAAATTACACAATAAGATAACTTTCTAAAAAAATTAAAGACAATATTCAAACTCCACAATTCTTTATCTGCATAGAAATGGGAATTTTCCATCGCAGATACCTGAAAATTGAGCCTGATTGTTGCATTGATGAAATGAGTGAGGTCATTAGGGTTAATCATCAACCCCACATTGCTTCTGAGTCTACATTGGCAGGTAAATGTCCAAATATTTTATATTGTTTGAAGTTATTTTGAATGGGATTTCTCTTTCTAGCTCTTGTTGCTATATCTTGCTAGTCATATGTAGAAATACTGAGGATTTATGAGGGTTTATTTTATATCCTGCAACTTTGTTAAAGTTGCTAATAATTTCTAGTAGTTTTTTAGCAGAATGTTTAGGATTCTTTAGGTATACCATCATGTCATCTGCAAAGAGTGAGTTTTGCTTCCTCCTTCCCAATTCTAATTCCTTCAATTTCTTTTTCTTCATTTATTGCTGAAGCTAACATTTCTAAAGCAATATTGAATAATAGTGGTGATAAGGGGTATCCTTGTTTCACACCTGATCTTATTGGGAATGCCTCTAGCTTATCCCCATTGCATACAATGCTTGTTGATTGTTTCAGATAAATACTGCTTATCATTCTAAGGAACAATCCACTTATTCCTATGCTCTCTAGTGTTTTTAGTAGGAATGAATGTTGTATTTGGTCAAAGACTTTCTCAGCATCTATTGATATATTCATATGATTTCTAATAGGTCTGTTATTCATATTGTTAATTATACTAAGAGTTTCCTTAATATTGAACAAACCCTGCATTTTTGGGATAAATCCTGCTTGGTCAAATTGTATTATTCTAGTGATAATTTGCTGTAATTGCTTTGCTAAGATTTTTCTTTAAGATTTTAGCATCTATAATCATCAGGGAGATAGAGCTATAATTTTCCTTTTCTTTTTTGACTCTTTGTGGTTTAGATATCAGTACCATATTGGTATCATAGAAAGAATTAGGCAGAGTTCTGCCCTCACTTCTTTTGCCAAAGAGTTTATATAAGGAACCAATTGTTCCTTAAATATTTGATAGAATTCACTTGTGAATCCATCTGGCCCTAGAGATTTTTTCTTGGGGAGTTCAATAATGCCTTGTTGAAATTCTTTTTCTGAGATAGGGTTATTTAAGTATTTAATTTCCTCTTCATTTAAATTGGTCAACTTATATTTTTGTAAATATATTCATCCATTTCACTTAGATTATCAGCTTTTTTAGCACACAGCTGGGCAAAATGATTCTGCATTGTTACTTTAATTTCCTTCTCATTGGTGGTGTGTTCACCTTTTTCATTTATGATGCTGTTAATTTGGTTTTTCTACTTTTTTAAAATCAAATTAGCCAGAGATTTATCAATTTAATTGGTTTTTCAATTAAATCAACTTTTAGTTTTAGTATTAATTCAATAGTCCTCTTCTTTCAATTTTACTAATTTCTCCTTTAATTTTTAGAATTTATAATTTGGTATTTAATTGGGGGCTTTTAATTTTTTTCTCTAATATTTTTAGTTACATGTTTAGTTCATTGATTTACTGTTTCTCCAATTTATTCATGTAAACATTTAAAGATATAATATATCCCATGACAACTGCCTTGACTGTATCCCATAAGTTTTGGTACATTGGGTTGTTATTGTCATTATCCAGGATGAAATTGTCAATTCTTTCGACAATTTGTTGTTTGATCCACTCATTCTTTAAAATGAGGTTATTTAGTTTCCAATTAGTTTTGGGTCCATCTCTTCCTGGTGCATTATTGAATGTGATTTTTGCTACATTATGATCTGAGAAGGATGTATTCACTATTTCTACCTTTCTGCATTTGATTATTCAGTTTTTATGCTTTAGTACATGCTCAATTTTTGTGTAAGTACCATATGCTGAAGAAAAAAGTACATTCCTTTCTATCCCCATTCAATTTCCTCTATACGTCTATCATGTCTAGGTTTTCAAAATTCTATTTACTTCCTTAAATGACTTCTTTTTTATTTTATGCTTAGATTTATCTAAATCTGTGAGAGGGAGGTTGAGGTATCCCACAAGTAGAATTTTATTATCTAGATCTTTCTGTAACTCATCCACCTTCTCCACTAAAAATCTGGGTGCTATACCACTTGATGCATGCTTATTTAGTGTTGCAATTACTTCATTGTCTATGGTACTTTTTAGGAAGATATAGTTTCCTTCCTTATTTCTTTTAATGAGATGTACTTTTTGCTTTGTCTGAAATAAGGATTGCTACCCCTGCCTTTTTTCACTTCAGCTGAAGCAAAATATATCTTGCTCTCCAGTCTTTTCCCTTTACTCTGCATGTATCTCTCTGCTTCAAATGAGTTTTTGCTGTAGGATTCTGATTTTTAATCCACTCTGCTATTCGTTTACATTTTATGGGAGAGTTCATCACATACACATTCAAATTTATAATGACTTTATTGCCCTCCATGCTATCTTCACTTAGTTTATATTTTCCACTTTTTTTCACTTCATCCATATTCTCCAGTATTTTGGTTCTGAATATCACCACCTTCAGTATGTTTGGCCCCTTGTATATAACACCCATCCCCTTTCTTTCCTCTTTCCCTTTGCTTCTTCTTCCTTTTCTTAGTTGCTCTTTTCCTCTCCCCTCCTCTTTCCACTTTTAATACTTGAAAGGTAATTTAAGTTTCTCAACTTAGCTGAGTGTGTGTGTATGTGTGTGTGTGTGTATGTAAATTTTAGGAATAATCTGATGAGAATAAGATTCAGGTAGTTCTCACCTTCTTGTCTCTTCCCCTCTATTGAAGTAGGTTCTTTGTACCTCTTTATGTAATGTAATTCACCCCATTTAATCTCCTCCATCCTCCTGTCTCTATACTGTTCCCCGCCCTCTTTTAAGGAGTTATTGTTTTTAAATCATCAGAGTCATGGATAACTCATGAGTGTCCATCACTTCTGGCTAAATATATTCTCTGCAAAAGAGTTACAATTCTCAAGAATTATGAAAACCTTTCTCCCAGGTGGGGATATAGCCAGTTTCATGTTATTGGATAGCAGTTTTTTTCTTAAACCCACCCCCCTTTTTTAACCTTTTTATGTCTCTTGAGTCTCCTGTTTGATGTCCAAATTTTCTATTTAGTTCTGGTCTTTTCATCAGGAAATGTCAGAAGTCTCCCATTTTATTAAATGTCCATCTTTTCCCCTGGAATAGAAAGCCAGATAGTGGATTCTTGGCTACATTCCAAACTCCCTTGCTCTTCAGGGTATCTCATTCCAGGCCCTTAGATCCCTTAATGTTGATGCAGCCAGGTCCTGTGTAATCCTTACTGTGGCTTCTAGGTATCTAAATTGTTTTAGGGTTTTTTTTTTGGTGGCTTGCAGGATTTTCTCTTTTATTTGAAAGTTCTGGAATTTGGTCACAATATTCCTTGGGAACCTTATTTTGGGAACATTATCAGGAGGGGATCGATGTAGTCATTAAAATATTTTGCCCTCTGGGTCCATGATATCAGGACAATTTTCCTCCAAAAGATCCTGAAATATTGAATCCAGGCTTTTTTTTTGTCTTCAATGTTTTCAAGAAGCCCAGTAATTCTTAGGTTGTCTCTCCTGGTTCTGTTTTCAAGGTTGGAGGTTTTTCTGATGAGGTATCTTACATTTTCTTCTATTTTTAAATCTTTTTGTTTTGTTTAACAGTTTCTTGTTGTCTCATGAAGTAATTAATTTTCATAGATTGCATTCTTTTTTTTAGAGAAGAGTTTTCTTCATTTACCTTTTGCAACTCCTTTTCCAACTGGTCAGTTCTATTTTTGAAGGAGTTTTCCATTGCCCAAATGCAATTTTGAGAGTTATTTTTTTGCATTTGTCCATTGGTGTTTTCCAAGGATTAGTTTTCTTGTTGCAAGATGTTAATTTTCTCTTGAGTTCCTTTTCCCAATTTTTCTAATTGATTTTTAAACTCCTTCTTGATTTCTTTTAGGAAGTTTTTCTGTACTGGAGACCAATTCATATTCTTCTCAGAAGTTTTAGATTTCTCTGGCTTAGGGTCTGTGCTTTCAAAATAGTTTTCAATGGGCGCCTCTCTTGCTGGCCTTTCTTCATTTTCCTAGGATCTTGCGTTGGAGGAGAGGCTGGCTCACAGAGGTTTGGTTTTGCAAACCTTAGAGGTTTTACTCACTGGGGTTGTAACTCCAAGTGAGCTGGCCAGTAAGAGGGTTTGGTTGCTTTCTCTGAAGTGTCTGTGGCCTTGATTTGAGGCCCTCTCCCTAGGTCTGGAGGGGGTGGGTGGGAGCAGCAGGGTCTGAATTCTCTTTGAATAATGTGGGATTGGCCCTGGGTCTAGGTAATTAATCTCCCTATTCAACTGAGGGAGCTCTGCTGCTAATGCCTGAGCCTGGGGGTGGGTGAGTGGGGGAGCGGGTGGGAGGGGTGTTATTGTGTTTGTTCTGGGAAGAGGGCTCTGTTGAAAGTATGGAGCTTATGACCCTGAGTCGAACAGCAGCACTCTGCAAATGTCTGTGCTGGAACTCACACTCCAGCCCTGCTGGGGATCCCCAGACCTCCCCTCCCCCAACCAAAAATTCTGTGGCTAAGGATGTTTCTTCAGACCTGCCATTCCCACAGTCACAGTATCCATGGGCTAAGATAGGCCCTCTGGTTTCATCCTGCCATTGCCCCAAGCTGGCCCTTTTCTCTTGGTTCACCCACAATCCCCTGAGATGGACCTTTTTTGTAGATGCTCTTCTCCTAGCTTCTCTTTTTGGGTTTTGTAGATTGAATTTCTGTGAAAATCTTCTTTCATATTATTTACAAGGAGACCTTAGCACAGTGCCTGTCTTTTTCTCCACTATCTTGGCCAGAAGTCATAATTTCTTGAAAAATGATGTTTTGGCTTTTTTTTGGTAATTGCTTTCAAGGTAGTTGAATACTTTTAAAATTATCTCTTCTGAATCTGCTTTCCAAGTCAATGGTTTTTCCAATGAGATGTTTCACATTTTATTCTAGTTTTTCATTCTTTTGGTTTTGCTTTATTGTTTCTTGATTTCTCACAAAGTCATCATTTTCCCTTTGCTCCATTTTATATTTTAAGGTTTTTAGAATTTTATTTTTCCATTTCCTTTTAAAATGTTCTTTGTTCTGTAAATCTCTGTAACACATTTAGTTGTGGATCACATTGTGCCAGGATATTGATGCTCTGGCTAAGGAAATCTTGGTAGTGGAGAATGAAATCTACATTATCAGACCCAGTATTACAAAAATCCTATTTTAGAGTGTCATTAGAAATTAAAACTAAATGACTCCCACCCTCCTTTAAACAAAATGGGGGAAGGGGAGAGGAGAAGAAAAATAAAAACATCATGTACAATTAAAATCATATTATAATGCCCTGTTGGGTATGGCAAGAACTCAGCTCATAGAGAGGACCAAAGACAGTGCCATAATATTTTTCTAATTTGTTTTCTACTTTACAAGGTTTGTTGTGGAGCTTTTAGGGAAGGACGGTTGAAGTCATTACCAAGTCAGCTTTTTTGTACTTCATTTTGGTTAAAGGAATTTAAAAATAATTTTTGCTATTGTTAACATCTCACTCTTAAAACTCATTCTACTTCCACTGAGTTGTGCAAAATGAGGGATGGGGTCAGAGAAACTTAGTTATTTTCAAAGCCTTATATCAGGAATCAGGCTCTGCAGGGATCCTACTATCTACTTAGATAGAGTCCACAAGAGGAGGATAATTATTTAACTCCTAGAAAGTTGCTTTAGTAATTTTTCTGACGTTTCACAAGTTGTTTCTATTCCTGTTTGGAATTTTATGATTCTTCATTCTTAAAAAGTTTAAAACTGAGGCCTTAACTCCATAATAACTTGCCCATTCCTCCAGAAAAGTGCAATTTTGCTTTATATAAATCATATTTAAACCCAAAGCAAAAACTGCCCATTTCAGGAAAAAGAATCATTGGGGAATCTCAGCAGTAAAGCAGTTTGCATTGGGAAGTGAACAAAAAAGGCAGACACCAAACACCTCCATTTTCCCAAGATTAAAATGATTATTTAAAAAAAGTGCACCACACTGTATAGAAATCAACATTCTCTTCCATAATTCTGTGCATCTGGGACTACAGAAATGTCACTGTCCCTGCCCCATATCTTCAAATTAACATCCTCAGGTCACAACAGTAAGTCTTCCCAAAGGGGACCTTCTGAAAAAACAAGCTATTTCCTCGGCTCATGTTTCCCTCTTTTTGTAGCATGCACCAATAGTCTAACCAGGAAGAATAAATTGGGGCATAAGGAGGGCATCCACCAGCAAGCTCACAGTTGTTGACAGCCATCAGGTTGGAGATTAGTACAAAGGGATAGGTCAGCATACTGGCAAAGAATCCAGTGACAGCCTGGGAATAACTCTTCATTTCATTCATAGTGGAAACCTCCCTCTCCAGTGCATAGGTATTGATGAGGTGGGCCAATGAATTACAGAGCCACAAGGAAATGATATCCTCCAGGAGGTGAGGAATAAGGCCTGCAAAGAATCCTAGGAAGTCCTCCTCTTGATAAATGGTTACTATGGAGTCACATAGTCCACAATATTTGGTCTCTCTGCCAATGAATTGTACCATAGACCTCAGAGTGATCTCATGGAAGGGATGTGTGACAAGGGTAGCAGCAGAATGAACCAACATCTCCCGAGTAGTCTTCTTGACAACCTTGTCAAAACTGGATGGACCATCTTTTTGTGAAGGTTGAAGTCCTTGTTTTAACTCCTCAGCCCTGTCATAATCCTGGTATTGCTGCAAAACTTTACTATGGACCACAGTTCCAATGGCTCCAGAACACAGTCTGGGAGTTAAGCCCTTAAAAAGTCTGCTTTTTCCATTGATATTCATAATATGTTGAGCATAACAAAAAAAGGCCAGGGAGTTGATAGACTTACTGTCCAAAAATATTTCTTCCCATAGTTGGAGGAAGAGGTTCATATCCCACCTGTATGAACACCTTCACGTATATGAGTATCTGCGAGAGGATGGTGAGGCCCGAGCCCAGCAGCACCTGACTGGCTGCCTCGGCCATGATGGCACTCATGGAAGGACGGGTAGGCAGGCCGAGCCACCGACCCACCGGGGCCTGGATCACATGCCTGGGCCAGCGGCTTCGCGAATTGCGGAGTTCATCCATTTTATATTTTAAAGAATTGTTTTCTTTTTTGACCTTTCGTATCTTCTTTTCATTTTGATCAATTCTGCTTTTTAAGTTATTCTTTTCCTCCTTGGTCTTTGGGAGCAATTTTACATTTAGGCCCAGTATGGTTTTAAAATTGTTATTTTCTTCATTTTTTTGTTATTTCCTTCACCGAACTACTGACATGGTTTTCATAATTTTCCCACATCACTGTTATTTCTCTTTGCAATTTTTCCTCTACCTCCCTTATTTGTTTTTCAAAATCTTTTTGGAGTTCTTCTGTGGTCTGAGACAATTCATATTTTCCTTGGAGACTTTGAATGTAGATTCTTTGAATTTTTTACCTTCTTCTGAGTGTGTATTTTGATCTTCTATATGACCAAAATAATTCTCTATCATTGGACTTTTTTCTTCTTCTGTTGTTTGTTCATTTCCCCAGTCTATGATTTGATTGTAACTATTAAGGTTGGGTTCTACTTCCAAGTGGAGGACACACTGTCCCAAACTTTAGATGTTTTCAGGGATACCTCTAAGGACCTGCAAATTTTTAATTCCTCCAAAACCTTATGAGAGACTATCTTGACCTATGTTCTGGTCTGTGGGGAAACTACAATCCCATCTGCCCAGTAACTGTGCAGAGAGTCCTGCTCCAGTAACACAGTATACTCTGTTGTCCTTCTATTCCTCTTTCTGAGAATGGGACCCTAGGCTGCAACCCAGATCTGAGATATGGAGAAGCAACAGAATCCTGCCTCAAGAATAGCAATGAGACCCCTGCAATCTCCCCTGACCTACCTCCTATTAGTAGGATGAGAGCTCTGGAAGTGGCTCCTGAGGCCTGCTTCTGGTCCACTGGGGTTTGATCTGCACTGCTGAGGCCTCAATGGACTGTGTTCCACTTTTACCCCCAGTGAGGCAGAGTTTTCCTGCTGATCTTCCAAGTTGTCCTTGGCAATAGCTGGGCTGAGAGATCTGGAAACTGTCATTGCAATTAGCGACCCAGGCACCCCATGGCCTATTCCTGGCAGGTTTGCTCCAGCATGACCCAGGTTGCTCTGTGAGTCCTTTCTAACAGATCCTTACCATGGATCTCCCAAATTGTCTTGTGCTGGAAAATTGTTTCACTGGATCTTTTTTGTGAATTTTGCAACTCTAGAATTTGGTTATATTTATTATTTAAATGTGTTTGGCGTGGTTTGGAGAAGAGCTTGGATGAATCTCTGCCTATACTCTGTCATCTTGACTCTGTTTCCCAAACAGTTTGTCAAAAACCCAAAAAGGCACATCCCTAGAAAATTTATATTGAATGAAAGTGATTATGTACTTTGCAGGCAAAAGTGGAGGAAATCAATATAGTCAGTTTAAAACAAGAACTGCAGTTAATTGTGGCATAGAATCATTAGCTTACTATAAAATTTAGACTTAAATTGAAGACAGTAGGGAAAACCATCAGAATATACAGGTATAAACTAAACAACATACCTTATTAATAGAAATTGAGGTGAAAACTAAATATAAGGAATTGATCTGGTAGATAGAGTACCTGAAGAACTATTAATGGAGTTCTGCAATATTCTACAGGAACAGCAACAAAAACATTCCAAAGAAAATAAAGAGAAAAAGAGGAAGATGGTTGGATGAAATTTTATGAATAGCTGAGGATGAAAGCATAAATAAAAATAGAAAAGGAAACCTGTAACCAACTGAATGTACAATTCTAGTGAATAACAAGGAGAGATAAGAATAATTATTTGAATGAGTAATGCAAAGAAATGAACTATAGAATGGAAAAGATAAGATCTCTTCAAGAAAATTAGAGATATAAGGGAACATTTCATGCAAAAAGGGCATTATAAAAGACAAAAGTGAAAAGGACTTGATGGAAATAGAAGATATTAAGGGGAGTGGAAAGAATATATGGAATGAGAATACAGGAAATATTTTAACATCTCTAATAATCATGTTGATGTAGATACTGACCTAGAGCTTTACATCTTAATGAATGAAATCAAATGTACCTTAGAAATTGCTAATAATAAGGCTTAGTGAAATTGATGGAGTTCAAGCTGAGCCATTTAAAATCCTAAAAGATGATGCTGTTGAAGTCCTGCATAATATGTGAACAAATTAGCAAAACTCAACAGTAACCACTAAATTAGAAAAGTTCACTTTATGGACAGTGTCAAAGACTGTTGAAATTACCAAAAAATTGCACTCATCTCACATACCCAGAGGTTATGCTTAAGATTGTGTAACCTAGGCTTCAGCAATATGAGAACTGAGAAATATCAGAAGTGGAAGATTGATATTTGAGTATGCATAGGAACTAGAGATCAAATTGGTAACATTTACTGAATCATAGAGAAAGCAAATGGGTTTCAGAAATCATCAACTTCTTCTTCATTGTCTACACTAAAGCCATTGATTGTGTGGATCAAAACAAAATATGGTAAGTCTTTAATGAGATGGGAGTACTCAATCATCTTATTTGTCCTCTGAAGAACTTGTCTGTGGGTTCAAGAAGCAATAGTTAGAACCAAATAAAGAACAACTGATTGGGAAAGTAGAATGCAAGGCTGTAAATTGTCACCTTATTGAATTCATTTATATGCAGAGTGAATCATGTGAAATGCCAGGCTGGAAAAATCAAAAGCAAGAATTAAAGTTGCCAGGAGAAATATCTACAATGTAAGATTTGTATATGATGCCATGCTGATGATAGAAAGTGAAGAGGAGAATGTAAAAACTTGCTGCAAGTTTAACAAAACAAGAAGAAAACTAAGATTATGGAAAATGGTTCCTACACTTCTTGACAAATAGAGGGAGAAGAAATGTAAACAATGTCACATTTTATATTCTTGATTTCAAAGATCACTTCCTTCAGCATTTGCAGCCATGAAATTAAAAGACACTCCTCAGAAATAAATCTATGAGGGGCGGCTAGGTGACATAGTGAATAAAGCACCGGCCCTGGAGTCAGGAGTACCTGGGTTCAAATTCGGTCTGAGACACTTAATAATTACGTATCTGTGTAGCCTTGGGCAAGCCACTTAACCCCATTTGCGTTGCAAAAACCTAAAAAAAAAAAGAAGTAAAACTATGGTAAATCTGGACTTCATACTAAAAAGCAGAGACATCATTTTGTTGACATCACAGTAATATAACCCTATGCTTCATTAATGTTGAAGATGCGCAAATTGATCAGTTTTATGAAATAAAGTGTCATTCATAAGAGGGAATTGAAATGCTAAAGAAGGAAATCAAAAGATAATTGGATAATAGTTTGGCCTTGGAGTCCAAAATAAAGTAATAGCAGAGACTAATAGAATTTTGTCAAGCTAACTTGCTATTCATAGCTTGCCCATCTCCAGATAGTAAAGTGTCAAAGCTATGGTTTTTCACAGTAATGGAAGTTGGACAATAAGAAAAGTTGAAATTGTGGTGCTGGAGAAGACTTGTGAGAGTACTTTGGACAGTAGAGATCAAATCAGTCAATGGTTAAAGATGTTAACTCGGGCTATTCATTGGAAAGAGAAATACTGTAACTGAAGCTTAATTACTTGGATCACATAAAGAGGAGGCATGTCTCATTGAAAAAGACTCAGATATTAGGAAAGATTTAAGGCAAAAGAAGAAGAAGGGGACAGCAGAGAATGAGCTGGATAGATAGTGTCATGCAAGGAATAAACATAAGTGTTGGAAGATAGTGAAAGTTAGAAGGTTTTAGTATCCTATGGCTTATGAGGAAACAACATATTGAATATAACAACAACAGCAAATTCTTTTAGAGATTTCTCAATGACAAGAATTCATGACAATCTTATTTATTACTTGGTCTCCAGTGACTTTATTAATGAAAACATCTTTCAGGGTCCAAGAATTCCTTAGAGAATTGATAAATACAAATTAATTAATCTACAGTGTTTCAAATAGGGCCCTAGATTTACAATCTAAGATGCAACCAATTTGTAAGAGGCAAAGAGTCTTTAGTCAGTGCAGAATACAGTAGAACAAAAGATTGGATCATTCCTTGAGAATTAGTACAGATAGACAAAATTTTAAAAAATAATGTGATCACCACATTATTTTTCAGTATGATTAATGTACAAAGGTGAAACTTACATTATTTGCCATTCCCATCAATATCTGGCACAAGGATGTGGGGAAACTTGACCAAAGAAACAGAGCAACACTTAGTGAATATATGATGGTTGATTATAATATTCAAAAAGCTATCATATTGAAGAGAACTTAAGCTTTCCCACTTAGTTTCAGAGGGCAGAGATAGTGGGGAGGGGAGAAAGTCAACAATACCACTGTTCTGAATATAACAACACCAAGAATAATAGTACAAACTTTCTACAAATTAGACTAGATCAAAATGAAAGAGGAAGCCTGAGTAGATGGTATGTTCCTTATACATGGAGGCGATACTTATTCAGTGATGTTGTAAAGAGAATTTTCCCTTAGCTGTGATTTGCACTGGAAGACCTCTGTAGTGATTTCCAACTACTGAAATTCTATGATTTTTTGATTTCCTATCTCTTTGGTGTTAATTTATTTTGACCTAGTTCACTATCTCCCTTTACTCAACTTCTTATTCCTAAAGAGTGTCCTTCCTGCTCCAGATCTGCTAACAGAAGGAGACCCTATGGGAACATCTTGGTAATTGAGACATTTTTACTCTAATTACTTATATCACACCCTGCCTCACCTTAGCCCTCCCCCATTTCTTCAAGGAGCATCTGCTAAATGTCAGTAGTTAAGATGTGTCAGACAGAATCCAGAGCTGCATAGCTGGGGTGGTTGGGAAGCAGCCAGAGAAGACAAGAAGAAAAGAAATGATTCTTTTTGGATTCTTCTTCCTGAGATGATTGTTTTACAAAAGAATAAATTAAACCAATAAAATACATAGAAAAAGGGAGTATATGCATGTCCCCCTGGAAAACAGGACAAAGTTTCACTAGCAATAAAGGGTGAAACCATTTGTGGGAAATCACATTGACATCCTTGGCAGGGTTCACTACAAACTCCTAAAGCCAGACATACTTATAGAAGCATAATACTGACTAATAATGACTAGACTTTCACCATTCTGTATAAAACTGGGGAGCCAGTTAAATGTTGCACATTTTAGTGATCTAAGCTCCATGACATTCAGAATGGGAAGGGACCTTGGAGTTCAACTCCCTAAACCTGATAAGGTTGTCTAGTAACTATGCAAAGCCATTCAGTAATAGAGAAACCTTATTTGACAGTTTGACCAGAGGACCTTCTCTTTTGAACAGTACTGTAGATATATAAATAAATTCTTTTCTCTAGCTTTTTTTTGTTGGTAGTCCTTTTTAATCATTAGAAACGTTTGCAATTGTATCATTCCTTCATGACAGTCAAAGTCCAATAAGATTCCATTTTGTTTTATGTTAGATATAACCTAGCATGGTTCATTCCTGGTACGATAATGTCAAGAACAACTGGGTGGTGCAGTGAATAGAGCTCCAGAACTGGAGTTAGGAAAACTTAACCTCCTGAGTTCAAATCTGGTCCTAGACATTTATTAGTTTTGTGACTGGGCAAATAACTTTAACCTCGTTGCTTTAATGTCCTCATTCATAAAATGAACTGGAGAAGAAAATGGCAAACTATCTTTATCATGAAAACCTTAAATGAGGTAATGAAGAGTTGGACATGGCTGAAATGACTGAACAGCAATAACCTTGAGGTCAGGGGTACACTCATCATAATGAGTTGGAAGGTGGGATAATTTCTACCAAAAACCTCCTGAATTTAGCTTGTTAAGGTTTCTGTGCTGACTTCTGCCTACCACCATCTCCTTCAATTTCCTCTAACCCTAGTTTAATCTGCCAAATAGACTACAGACCTTTGGTTCCATCTGTTCCTTCAAAATAGCACATTTCCATCCTTTGGATATTTTAAAGCATTTTTCCACTAAGTACTTTAATGAGGAAGAAATAATGAGTCAAAAAAGTCAATTTACTCAATTCCACAAGCCTTAAATGATGAATTCTGGTCATTGATTTGGACTTAGCAGGAAATGGGTTTTATTCTTTATTGTTTTTTTTCCTACTCTCTTCCTATTTCTACTAGCTCTTGTATTTAGAATCATCCAGTACACTAAGTAGTATAGTAGGCAAGCTATGAACTCGGAGTGAGACTTTGGCTTGTATCTTGCCTGGACAATTATTAACTTAATAAACTTGGAAAAGTCAGTTAAGCTCATCTTAATTCAATTAAGTCAATTAAGACCTCAGCTACCTCATCTGCCAAATGTAAACAGTTGTGCTTGCTCATTTAAAATTCTTTCTAGCTCTAATACTGTGATCATATGATGATTTTTACTTTAGCACTTGATTTCAAGTCATTAGATTGTTTCTTAAAACTATAGTGTTTCTATTCTTTAAGATAAACTATTTTAATCATTATGTATGAGCATGGAAATGTTTGCACTTGACAAGGCTCAAGCCCTGAGAGCGAAATTTTGATCATCTCCTTTACTATTTTTCGAAGAAATTGTGTTACTTCTAGAAAATATTTCTCCTGACTTTAATTCATATTCTGCATTCGATTTGATTTGAAAAGATTTCTCCCACTTTAGGTACAGTTGGCATGGCTTTATTTGTTATGTTGACTTGTCTACTTTTGGATGTGAGAAATGCTTTTTAAACTTTAAATTTCAAAATAATGAAACTATATACTTATGATAGTCAGTGCCTAATGTCATCTAATGCCCTCTCCATAAAATTCAGGAGGGAGTAAGAATAAGAAACAAAGCTTTCAACCGCTTTAGTACATTGTATAACACCTTTTCTGAGGTTACTTTCCCCACTAAAACTTCTACTCCCAGTGGTGTGGTTGTTATTTTCAAAAGTCTCTAGAGGCTATTCAAAGGGATCCTTCACTAATATGCCTCCCATTATAATAGTCAACTAGTAGAAACAATTTGCAATCATTTAAAGACATTTGTTTAAATGATATAGCAAGAAAAATTATTTCAAACTATTTCATGAGCTCACATTCCTCTCATGTTCTACTCTGCTTAGGGTGTGACTATATTATTTTTTTTTACCCTCTAAATTTCACATTCTTAGGCAAAGTCTGTCAATTGTCTACAGCTATGATGCTTGTCAAGAGAAAAGTTGGAATAATAAAATTGTAGGACAATGTGGTAGATATGTGATTTTCTCAAAATCTCTGAAAGTTTAGGGTAGGTCTTATTAATAAGTCCTATATCTCAAATATCAACCGAGACTTCAAAACGCCATTTGAACTTTCCTTGGAAGTTTATATGTGCTTTCATCTTTAAAAATTCCTTTTAAAATATATCCTCAATAGTTTCATTCCTTTAGTTACCATTACTTAATATTTTAGTTTCCAGTTGGTATTACAAGATTCATTAGAGTCAAATGATAGCATAGAGGGAACTTTTGACATTTGATAGATCTGGTCTATCCTACATATTTTATATATTTAGAATCTGAACCCCCCCAAAATAAAATGAATTGTGTCCAATGTCATACAACTAGGTTCTTGGTCACCTAACTCTTTGTCACATTGTCTTTTTCCTGAACTCTATAGTGTTCCTAATTATAATACTAAAACTTCTGATTTCATACACTAGATAGGCATGGAGTAAAGGGGGAAAGAAAGATGGAGGGAGCCATAAGGCAGAAGAAATGGGAGCTGCCAATGAGAGTGGGAGGTGACAAAGAACAATTTCATCTTTTTTTATAGTTTTGCCTAGGGCAACCCTATCTATGCCACTCAAAACCAACTTACTGCCATAGATTGTCTTCATCCCTTGCTACATATATATATATATATATATATATATATATAATATATATACATATATATTCAATTATATATAGAAAAAGAAGGAAAATTTAAATTTCAGATTATCTTGTCATTGCTCAGTTGAATGGTGGCCATTAAGCCTTTCTAGACCATAAAATCTTGGAGGAAGGGGATTGAGAAGGAATTATAACTCTCACTTTCTTTTGTGTTTCAATGTTTTTTATTATCAACATAATTTATCCACAGACATGATCATTTCAATATTCAAAGAAAAGAAGGAGAATTGTGTATGAAATAGTGAACTTCTCTTATGTTTATTTTGATAAAGCAAAATATGATAGGAACAAATTTTCCCTATTTGTGCCACTTCTGAATTACTTTGTTTTCTTTTAAGTTTTAATATATCTTATTGATCTGTTTTTTATCTCTGTCATTACTCACTAACTCAATATTTTCCAATTAATAGTTTCCTTTGAAAGAAATAAGTATAGTAGATATAGAAAAATCCATTGAAGTCTTATTTTCAAAGACCTCTGCCATAAATATGATAAGATTTTTGAATATTCTGGAGAGGTTATAGTCATGAGACAATGCAAAAAGCATGTGTGTGGGGGTGAATGACCTAGAATGGAATTTTGTTTATGACTAACTGTAGTGTCAGTGTCCTTTTTTGGTAAGTGATTGAGTGAGATGTTCACTGAGGATCCTTAGATCATTACCTATAAATTACCTATAAATGTATGACTTGCTAGCTCTTTGTAAACATGGATCGGTGGGTCACTTCACTTCATTTTCTTCAAGGCTACTATTTCAGACAATGAGACTATTGACTCCATGTGCTGAATAAGCAACCTTAAATTGACCACCTCTGTGATATATGCCAAAGGGTAGTTCAGTGATAGTATAGTCTTATGAAATGATACTAATTCATACATTCCCTCAAAATTCCAATTATTTGATATCAATTGCTTCATGTGGTGGCCCATCCTCACTAGAAGCTGATTTTTTATTTAAGTGGTAACAGAAAAATAGAAAATCCTAGGGCAAAGAGGGATCATTAGAAATCATCAAATTCAATCTTTTGTGTTAAGACAAAAATTGGTTTTAAAAACTGGGCCCAAAATAAAAAAAAAATCTAGCCTCATGTCTTTAATATTTTGGACAAAGAGGCCTCAAGAACTGAAAGCACTACATGAGAAAAACAAAAGACTAATGTATATGAATTATAAATAAATATAGAAGATGCCCTTTTTAACTATAAAAAGTCTTTTTTCACTGTTGTATAAATGTAGGTTCATCTTAATAGCATGAGCATAGAAAATAGCTATTGATATAGCCTGCTAATCATGGGGTTAAATTTATAATTATTCTTAGTGAATAAGAAGTAAAAGTTATTTTCAAAGTAACCACTGAATTTTTTTTTACATATTATGTGAAATATTAAAATCGTGAAACCATAAATTATTGAAACTAAAATTTCCAGTTGTATCAGATGGTTATTGGAATTTTAAATGGGAAGTCAAGTTTGCATTGTAAGTCTTTATCAGCTTAGTCAAAGTTTAAGTTTTAGGAATTAGGGTGGAGTGGAGTGGGGGAGTCAACTTTCTTTCTTTCTTAGTCCCTCCTTCAGGTTGCATAAGACTGTAATTACTGCTTCCCAACTCTAGCATTTCCCACCACTACTTACCCCACAAAAACGCTCTACTTTAAAAATAGACTTCTTTTCTGGTGTGATGATTACATTCCATTCTGAGAAATCTGAGGCAGAAAAAAAATCCATTTAGTTTCTCTTGACTGTCTTTTGTCACTGGACTGCCAGAGAATTATTCTTTTAAATATATTTTCCAGTTCACTGTCCCATTGCAAATATTTTTCATCTTTATGGGCAAAACTGAAAAGATTTCTACAGAGAGGTTGAAGAGGCTCTAGTAACTAACAGTCCATGAATCACCTTGACTGTTTACTCTCCATACTCTGCTTAGTTCTCAAAAAGTCATTCCACATACCAGGCCCTCTATGTTGTCCAGGCTACTCCATTGAGAAACATGGAGGCAATTTTGTAATGGAGAGTTTTTTCCCCTTAATTTTAACATGAAAGATCATTCCTCAGACACATTGACAGCAACTTATGGGGCATCTGCAACTCAATAGATAGCCTCAGGTGTGCAAGTGGAAGGCTTCAGGATTTTGGACCATTATTCTTGCAATTAACCTTTGATTTCATTGTTCATCTTCTAGCTAGATGTCTGTCTTAGCCAAGTGACCTTTGTTATGTGAGAAGCCATAAGAAAATATATTGATTAATTATGACCTAATAGACTTAATAGGCCTACGTGATATCCTTAGTAGACCATGGATTCTGTGATAGAAAGAAGTAACAAAAGAATGTATAACATAGACAAAATTGGAATATTTTATCATCATGGAAAAATGAGCAAAAATTTTAAAGGAATAAATTTGTATTATGAAGTTAGGAAAAGTGCCCATAGACTGAGGATTTCCAGATTTCACAGCCTCTGTGATAATGCCTCTCTTACTTTCTGTATCACATTTTTTTCCCGAGCTATTTTCAGGCAGTTGAGCATTGAATGGAAAGAGTATTGGACTCTTAGTTCAAATCTCGGCTCTTTCTCTACTGAGAAGCCCCTTGTTTTCTTCAAGCCTCAATTTTATTATGTATAAAATAGGAATAATACTACTTGACAAATATTCCTTATGAGAAAGTGTGAAGATAATTTCTGAAGTGCTATGTAAATATAATGCCAACTTACATATTAAATAGTAAATACATGAAGATGAATGACTATAATTATGATGTGAGGTTTATATGTAGATTTGAAACCCTTAAGTCTAGTTTGACAAAGTCAATCACCTCTGTAATCACTTGTTCTTCTTATTGCTGGTGAGAATTGTCTGCCATTACTGAAATATTAAAAATATTTTTCCTAGGAATAAAGACAAAATGCAAAGGGCATTAATACCACAGGCACAAGACTCAAATGTAAATCAGGGGTTATGAGGTAAATACCTAACCATCTTCTCTCAAAAATGTATTTGCAATAGTTTGTTTTTATTATTTTCTCCATAACTTTATTAAGTACAAGGCCTGGAAGAACAGACTAAAAGCTAAGTAAGTATTAAATGTACAAGGTCTTATTTGAACTAAGGTTCTTTTAAGTTCAGTATTATTGGTGCTTTATCCCTTATACTACCTAGCTGCCCCCATTTGTGAATTTCTGAAGTATAAATAATCACACTGAAAATTTAGCAATCAATTCTTGTGAGTCAGTTTGTGTTTGTTCTAGCACACTCCTGGTTTGGGGATTGGTTATTATTTTTCCTAGGTATGTGATCAGTAAAGTCACTTGACTGATTTGAGTTTTCATTTCCTAATTTTAAAAACAGAGATGATAATTTTACTAAGAAGTAACCTGGATTAGTCACTTGAGAGTTATCCTCAAAAATGTTGCTTCTAATACTGTCTTTTCAGATCCTCAACAAACCAGTAAACTCTAAGAGTTTAAGTTGCCAAATAGATACTAAACTACACTAACAGTGGAAGATGACTTACTGAGAGCTTCCTTCACCAATGAAATATATGTGGATAAAAATAAAATACTTCCATTATCCACCACATAGATTTGTTGAAAGTTTTAAATTTTATACGTAAATTTTTTACTATTTCCAAGCAAATGTGAGTAAATATTATATTTCCTAAACTTTTCTTCTAATACTTCTTTTGTGTGAGTGTGTGAAACTAAATGATTAGAGGATAAAATTAGGGTATTTATTCTGATAGGTTCTGGGATGATGGCAAAACTTACCATTCTGCTTGCCAAGATGACCTATGGTCCAAGAACATTATGAAAAGCATGGTATTCAAAACACAGAACTGATAATCCCATTATACACTATCTTAGTTAAATTCCATCTGGCATATTCTACTGAGTTCTGGAACTACAATGTGGGAAGATTGTGATAAATTTGGGATCATTGAGAACTGAGTAGAAAAAGACGATGGAGAGTTTCAAGGTCATGCCATATGAATACTGGTTCAAGAAGTGGGGGAAGTGTTTAGTTTTAAGAAAATAATATTTAGAGGTAACATGACAATTTTCTTGAGAAACAGTCATATGAAAGAAGGAATACATTTGGTTTTATTGTCACAAAAGAACAGTGGGTAGAATTTGGAGAAACCGGCTTGATATTAGAAAACAGAGCTCAGCAAAAGTGGAATGGGTTACTTTTGCTAGCAAGTTATTTCTCCTTACTAGAAATCTTTAAATAAATTCTGGAAGAACAGATCAACATATTGTAAAGAGAATTCTTGATTAGGAATAATCTGAACTAGAGACTGAGGTCTCTTGCAGCTCTGTGTTTGTGATAGTCTATGAACAGGCAAGGTCAGTACTTTCTCTTTAATTGTCCAGCTGATACTCACCCTGAATTCTCTATCAATATCTTGGTGGTACAAGTTAGAGTACCAAATCTGCAAAGAACCATTTACATATGAATTTCTTTGAAAAGAGAAAGAAGAAACTATTATGACCAATGAAGTATGAGTTGAAAAAATACAGTAGACTTGCAAGGAGGATGAAGATATGTAAACAACCTTTTTTTTTAATTCAAGGAATAACATAAAGTTAAAAAAAATACTTTCTGGGAAGCACTTTGCATCTGCACCTTTATCTGTTTTTAACTCCTTGGAACAAAATGCTCCTTTGTTGGGGAGCCCCTTGGGAACACCCATGCCTTGATTCTTTCCATCCTTCTTTTGTTTTTTTTTTTCACATTAGATTATAAGCTTCCTAAGAGCAGGTATTGTATTTTTCTTACTTTTATTCTCAGTACACATGAAAGGCTAGTGCGTAGTAGGTCCTTGATACATATTTTTTTAATTGAATTGATATTGAGAAGTCTTTCTGTCTAGGGCGTCATGTCAAGTTCAGCCATGTATGAAATTTCAGTGAGGATCCTAGATCTTCCACATGTACTGCTGGAATGACCTAAAAAAAAGGAAACTAGTTAAATAATTATTAGGAATAAAAAGAAGCATTAGCAAACTACTTCATTCATTCCAGTTATGCACCAAAAAAAGAGCCTATAGACAGTTAACAGCAGTTTTACCAGGGAATTCAGCATGAACTCAGCTAACCAGGAAGAAACCTATAATAGTTCTTCAATCAGAGATATCAGAAACTCACAAAAAGTCTCTTGATTGGGGACACTATGGGGTCTGGGAGATTGCAAATCACTGATTAGGAACACTAAAGTCTCTCAGAATATTAGATGAAATTGAGGCTACCAGCAGGAATAGAGAAACTGAGGTTAGGATCAGGCAAGGATTGATCACCCCATTTACAAGTATGGAAACTGGCAGAATCTGGCCCAATAAAAAAGTTGGAATGTAGAATTAAAGTTGAATGTATGGGTAAAAAAAAAGAAATATGAAGAATGTCATAAAATATTGGTCAAGAGATTTACAAGAGATAAACCAGAAGAAGAAAGCAACTCTACATAAACTCTAAGCAGAAGAGAGTTTTAAAAAATCTTATTTATAAAACTAAAGAGTGCCTGGAAGAAACAAAAGAATTAAAATGCTATTATAAATTAAGGAATTAATGTGAAGCAAAGTCTCAGAAAGAGAACAAATAGGTAAGCAGGACTTCTTGTGGGGGTATCAGTCCCTAGATAACAGAGTCAAGAACATACTCAAATAAGTGCTCCTAATATACTCTTTAAAACAATTTTAAAAATAATACATCAAATAGGATATTGGAGTGGAAGAGGCAACAAAAAATCAGCTTAAGATCTTCTAGCCCAAAACAATTTAGGACTTTGGGGAAAAAAAGATCTGTGACATGGCGATGGAAGCTGACCCAATGCCCACAAGATGAAATAACAGTAGCAGGACTCAGTGTGGCAACCAAAGCAATAGTAGCTTTAGGCACTCCCAGGATGGAGGTGGCAAGGAGATCTGGCAACTGGACATAAAGGAAGTACAGGGAAACCTTGTGCTGGCATTGGACACAGGAACAGGAACTGTTTGGCAACTCCATTACCTTTTCCCCCTTCTGGGTCATGGTTTAAGTACAAGAAGGAACATTTTTGGACAAGAAGAAGCAGAAAACTTTAGGAGAATTATCGCTTGTTGTCCTAAAGGATCAGGGACACTGAGGAGTAGTATCAATTGCAATCTCAAGGGATAAGAGCTTCTTCCTTGACAAGATTAGAGTGTAGATGAGGAGAGCAATGGTCACTTTATTCCCCATATCACAACATCCTAGAAGCATTGGAAAATTACAAACCCCTGGAACTAAATCTAAAAGCAGCAGTGAAATTTTGAGTTTCAACTAAAAGACTTGAGAAGCATAAAAAGTTAAACATAAAAGAGAAATCAAAAGGGATTCAATAAAATTAAATTGTTATTTTTCTACATGGGAAGATATGACATATAACCATTACATATATTATTATTAGGGCAATTAGAAGAATTCTTCATAGAAAGTGAGCACAGGAGAATGATATTAAAAAAAGAGTAAGTATAAAAGAGGAATCCTCCAAGGAAAGGAGGAGTAATAAGGGAATTAGCTCATGTAAAAGAATCAAGCCAAGGAAGAGCTTTTACAGTGAATTGGAAAATGTGTGTGTGTGTGTGTGGGGGGGGTGGGAAGAGGAACAGGAGCAGTGTTTAAATTTCAACAACTTCTAAATTTCTTTAAAGAGGAAAAATACATGTATAAACCCAATATATAATGGAAATATCATACCCAACAGTGAGGGACAGATGGGATAAAAGGGAGGATAAATAAAAGAAAATATTGCTAAGAAGTAAAGTAGTTTTTAAAGGAGAGACAAGATAAAAAGAGAGAGGATAGAAAAAAATTAGATGGAAGATAATGTACAATTAATAATCATAATTATGAAAGTGAATGGAATGAACTCACTCCAAAAATAGAAGAGTATAGAAGGTTAGATGAGAAATCAGAATCCACCAATATATTGTTTACAAGAAACACATTCGAAACAGGCACACACTGAGTTAAGGTACTGAAGCAGAATACATTTTGCTTTGGTGGAAGCAAAAAAGATGAGAATAACAGCCATATCCTTAGACAAAGTAAAAGCAAAAATAGCCAAAAGGAATAATCAGAGAAACTATCTTTTGCTAAAAGGTACTATAGACAATGGAGTAATATAATTACCAAACATATATGTCCCAAATGACAGCATCTAAATTTATAAAGGAAAAATTAAATGAATTATAGGAGGAACTATAAAAAAGAAACTAGTGGGAGACCTCAACTTTTTCCTCTGACTCAGAAAAATCTAACCATAAAAATAAAAATAAAAAAAGTCAAGGAGATCAACGAAATCTTAGAAAAGTTAGATATTGTAGATTTCTGGAGATAACTAAATGGAGATAGAATTCTCAGATGTACAAAGCACCTTCACAACAATTGACCATGTATTAGCGCATAAAAACCTCAAACGAAATGCAGAAAAGCAGAAATATCAAAAGCATCATTTTCATATCATAATGCAAAAATATTTAATAAAGGGTCATAGAAACATTTTAAAAATTAATTGGAAAATAAATAATCTAATTCTAAAGAATGAGTAGGTGAAAGAATAATCATAAAAACAATCAATAGTGTCATTAATGAGTATGACAATGATGAGACAGAATTCCAAAATTTGTGGGATATAGACAAAGCAGAACTTAGGGGAAAATGTATTATCTCTTGATGCATGTATTGCATTATATATTAGTGCATATATATATATATATATATATATATATATATATATATATATATGGTCAAATTTGGTGGTACAGTAGTTAGAGTCAAATCTGGAATCGTTTTTTTGAGTTCAAACATGGACTCAAATATTTACTTGCTGTGTGACCCTGGACAAGTCACTTAAATTTGTTTACCTTATTTATAACTGATTTTTCTCCTATGTAAAATGAGTTGGAAATGGCAAACCAGTCCAGTATGTTTTCCATGAAAACCCCCCAAAAAAGGGGTCACAAAGAGTTGGACATGACTGAAAAGTGACTTAAATGTATATATCAATAAGAGAGAGAAAAAGGGCAGATAAGTGAATTGGACATGCAACTTTAACCAAAAAAAAAGCTAAACTAAAAAGGAACAACTTAAAAAAATGCAACTAAACAACAAATTGGAAATCCTGAAAATAAAAGGAGAGATTTGTAAAATTGAAAATAAGAAAATCATGGAACTAATAAAATTCGGAGTTAGTTTTATGGCAAAATCAATAAAATAAACTTTAGATTAATTTTTAAAAAAGAAAGGAAAAAAAATCAAATAACTAGTATAAAAATGAAAAGGGTAGATACCATATAGAAGATGGAATTAAATCATTAGCAGTTATTTTGTTCAATTACCTGGCAGTACAACTGACACGCCAAGTGAAAAGGATGAACATTTACAAACTTATTAATTGTATAGAATAATAGAAGAAGAAATAGAATACTTAAATAACTATATCTCAGAAAAAAAGATATTGAACCATACATGAACTCCTTAAGGAAAAATATATCAGGATCAGAGGGATTTACAAACCAAACCAAACATTTAAGGAACAATTAATCCTCTCAACAGTTCAGAGAGCTGGGACAGCCATATTAGAGTGACTATGGACAATGTTATACACATTCAGAGGAAACAAAACAAAACACACACACACACACACACACACACAGAGCACACAAAGAAAAAACTCATCACTTTAGAATCTAATGAACACTTTACAAAAATTATCTCTTATGTATCTCTTTCCCTTAATCCTGATTCTTCATACTGAAAATAACTATTCTCTAACCATGTTTATCAAAAATATGTATGTAAAATGATAATCTGACTGTTTGCTGCTGAGGGGAAGGGGAGTGGAAAGGGAGGTGGAAGGAAATTTGGTAATTTAAAAATATACATGTGCTATGGATGGAAATAGATAAAAAAGGAATAAGTAATAACAAACTAATTGAAAAAAAAGGAAAATAAGGAGTTCCATCAAATACCTTTTATGACACAAATATGTTTTGATACCTAAACCAGAAAGAGAAAAATCAAAACATATATATACATCATTTTCCTTACTAAATATCAATGTGGCAAAAAATGCTCACAAGGATATCACATTATATGCTAAAGCTTATACACTACAAGCAGATGGGATTTACACCAGTAATGAGTGTCTGGTTTCATGTCAGGGAAACTATCAGTATAATACACAATGTCAATAATAAAATGATAAAAGTCATATAAATATATTAATAAATGCATAAAAAGATTTTGAAAAATGTAAAACCCATTCTTATTAAAAATAAAACAAATTATTAGGCTTTATATATATGTATATATATATATATATATATATATATATATATATATATATGAATCTTGAAACAGCAGCAAGAGATGGAAAGTGAAATTACATTTAAAATACGTGCAGATAATATAATACTTGGGAGGCTATCTGCCAGGAAAACCCAGAGATTATTTGAACACAATTATGATACACTTCTCACAAATAAAGATCAAATTAAAAAATTTATCCCAAACACATCATAAAACAGGGAAAAGGAGGACCTCTTTGTACAAAAAAAAATTGTAGTAGCTCTTTTTGCAGAGGCAAAGAATTGATAATTGAGGGGAGGTTCATTAACTGGGGAACAGTCAAACAAGTTGTAGGATATGAATATAATGGATTGGTATTGCACTTTAAGAAGTGATGATCAGAAAGATTTCAGAGAAAGCTGTAAAGATTTATATGAATTAATGAAAAGTCAAGTGAGCAGAACCAGAAAAACCCTGTACACCATAGCAAAAATATTTTGCAATGATCACCTATGACTGCCTTAGCTCTTTTCAGCAATACAATGATCAAAGACAATCCCAAAAGTCTCAAAATCCATATCCAGAGAAAGAACAATGGAGTCTAAATGTAGATGGAAGCATGCTATTTTCACTTAATTTTTCATTTTTTTTCCTTTGGTAAACTTTATTTTTTCACAACATAACTAATATGGAAACAAGTTTTACATAATTGCACATGAATTGCTTCTATCAAATTTCTTACCATCTTGGGATTGTGATGGGGAATCAAGAGGGAGGGTGGGAGAAGATTTGGAACTAAATTTTTTATAAAAATTAATATTAAAATTATCTTTATATGGAATATTAGGAATACATTTAGAAAAACCTAGGAAAGTTTGTAATAAATGATAGAGAATGAAATTGTAATTAGAAGAACAATTCTTACAATTATACAATATTGTAAAGAAAAAAATCTTTGAATGAATCAAGAATATAATCATTTCAAAGACCATCCATGACTTTTAATACACTTTGTAGTGAAACATGATTATTAATAGAGATATGATGAAGTTAAATATATGCAAATAGACTAGGATCTCTCTCTTTCCTCTCTCTCTCCCTCCTTCTTTCTTTCTCTCTCTCCACCACTCTCTTCTCCTCCTCCTCTCTCTCTCTAGTTCTCTCTTTGCTGCTTCTTTCTCTCTCACTCCATGTATTAACACACTCACATATATACAAATCCAATGTGTAAACTTGCTTTTTTTGACTTTATTACAAATCTTCCTTTGAGGGAAGAAGGGAAAATGGGTTGTAATGATGATACTGATAACAAATAGCTTCAATGAAATATATTTTTAAATTAGCAGAAGAGAAAGAGGCTCAGAGTAAAACTTTCACAAATAGAATAGTTAATAATTACCATGTCAAATTCACTATATAATATATATATATATATATATATATATTTAAATTACCTAATACAAAATTGTGGTTTTTATTTTTCACTTGTTTATTGTATATAAAATGTTCATAATTGTTTCTTTTCACATTTTGGGAAAAAATAACAATTAAAATAACACAAAGAATTATTGTAACCTTGTCTTCCCAAATTTTCCAAGAACTAAGAATCTGTGAACTTAGCCTCTTTTCCAATCTATACAAGATTGATTCAGGAAAGGCTCTGAGATGAAAAGGAAAAGAATTATTCATAAAAGGAAGAATGGAAACTTAAGGGAGACCATTAGACAAAACAATTTACATTTTTATGGAAGACCACATTTTGTTGAAGAAGAGAACTTCATGTTCAAATTTCTTGTATTATTATCTTTTGTTTATTTTACATTGTTTAAATACTGGTAGTTATAAGCAGTAAATCCTTTAAGAACTTTAAGAATGATTATATCTAGATCCACAGGAATACAGATAATTAGAGAACAGGGGATTTAACTACTGTAATGCTGATATAAAAGAATGCTGTCTTGAGTGGAAAAGTTTTTGGGGATAAATCATTTTCCCAATGCCCACTGATATCATGGCCATGATCAGGGGTAGAGGAAAAAATTGTAGCAGTAACCCTGGTTATCTCTTTTGCTTCATAAAAAAAAGTGAAGGCAGTCACAGCTGGGATGCATTGTGTGGTTTAAGGGTATTTTGGAGTGGTATGTAGTTAAGTTACATTGTTTAAAAAGAGAGAAGTGGTTTTTTTTTTAGATTGTTCACTCATAGACTCTTTTGCCTGATTTGGTTTCCTGGATGTCATTCAGCCTTAGATAAACCTTTAGGGTGTGGGAAGCGTATGTCTGTATTACTTGGGATCCTCTAAAGTCTTTTTGATGTGGGTATGTTTCTATGATTTTTATATCAATTTTTTCATAGGGTGGGGCAGTGGAACTGTGTTATTCCTTCTTTGTCCTTTCCTTGAGAATCCAAGTATGAACTTGATGTTTTCCTCATGGGCTTTGTATGGATAACATTTCAATACGAGCAGATTTTGTTACAATAATGCCTTTTTAAGGTACTATAGGCTGCAAATATAGGTTAATAAATATACCAGGGATTGTCCCATTAACCTTGGGATATATTTGAGAGTTTCAAATGTAATAAGATTACTGCTAGCTTTATGAATAGCATTCCTCCTTCTTCCTGTGTCTGTGGAAGGTCTACACAAGGTTTACAAACTCCTTGAGTAGCTTGTTTGAGTTTAAGTGATGACTTTAAGAGTAATATTAACATTTACCCATTCATTTTATTATCCTTGTCATCCAGTGCCACAATAAACTATGGCCTCATCATTTTCTGATCTATTGCCACCAAGTTTCATATTGTGAGAGTGATCACTAAAAATTTCAGCCAATGTTAACTAGCAATGAAGATAAAGTCTTGCAAATTCATGACACATCAAGAAAGGGAGATAATAGGAGGTATTAGGGAAGTTCAGAATTAATAAACATTAGATTCTTCCTCTGAGGGAAGTTACTCCTTGTTGAAAGATAATTGCTTTAAAATTGGTTTTTCACAATGTTTAGGTAACCCTTTAAGAAACATAATACAGAATAATCACAGACAACTGTAAATGACTTTTGATGGAAAATACCATCCATGAAACTGGATTTCCATACAAACCAAAGCTTACCATCTTCAATTTTTAAAGATTGTCATTCATTATGTCATTTTTCTTTCTATTTTTTCTTCCAATTGAATTTGATTTTTCTTTTACAACATGATTAATATAGATCTATGTTTAGCACAAATATACATGTAGAGGTTATATCCCATTTGTCTCTGTCAGTAGGGAAGGGGGGAGGGAGAAAAAAAGCTTGAGAAAATGATTGTTGAAAATTTCCATTGCATGTAGCTGGAAAAAATAAAGAAAGAAAGAAATATAAAAAAGAGATATGACTCAGTGACCATTGAATCTGGCATATACTATAGCATTGACCATGGTATTGGTAATATACTATGAGTCATAAATGTTGTCCAACTGTATAGTAGTACATAAAGGAAAAATGCCATAATGATGACATTCTAGCATCATTGCAATTCTAGGACTATCTGAACCCCACTAAAATGAGATAACAAAAAATATGATGATAATGCTGTTGAGAAGAACAATCAAAATAATAATTCATTTTCTAGATTAGGGTTTTTCAAGTTCTTTTCATACATTCTCTTATTTGATGACCTATTATTTGAGTGCTGTTTTTATTATACCAATATACAAATGTGAAAACTGAGAATCAGTCCATAGTTATGGACAGAGACAATATTTGGAACTTAATCTCCTTTGTTTTAGTTTAATACTCTATCTGTTCTGCTAAAAGATTGATGGAAGTACTTATATAATTAGTGAGGAACAGGATGCCATGTAGAGTAAATGAGAACTTTCTGTAACTAAATGTAGTTTTCATGACTGTAGCATTTTTATCAAATCCAAAATCATGTTACACATTCTTCGTGGAGACCAATGCTGAGGACAAGTTTTGGAACAAAAAAGGGAAATCAGTTCAGAGCCCCATTGTTTAGTCTTAGTCAATTACACAGGACTACATTCTATTGATATCAGTAAAAAAGACATTTCATCATCTTGGTGACCTTTCACATTTATTCTTGGCAATATCCCTGATTATCTTCTAGTATTTTAGAAAGGGAAGTAGAGAGCACACCCATCTTTTTCTTATTTGATTCTAGTGTGTATAATGAGCCCTAGGAAAGAACACATGAGCCAGTCTTGCTGAGATGATGGTTTGGATAAAAAAGAAATTCATATTATGGAAAAAGGAAACTTCCATCTCTATTGGTCTTTATACATTGGAGATTGAGCTATGCAAAAATAAATGTTACCCCCTATTGGGGAGGGGGAGGTAGGGTACAAGAGAAATTTGATACAGTCCTGATTCAAAATATGTCTAGTTCTAGAATATGGCATACAACCCGATCACTTTAAAATGGTAACTAATTTTAAAATTACTTTTCAATGATGTAGAAGGTGGATAGCTACCAGAGAAACAGAGGTACTTGGAATGGAGCTACACAGAGTCAAAGGCTTCTG